>NC_088350.1:23535000-23715000 GCF_036884655.1 Musa acuminata AAA Group
TCATTTCATGAATCTATTAAAAACAAACACTTGATTAACTCCATAAATTATTTATCAGAAAGAAAATCATGAGAAGAATTAATGAATAAATAAATTCTTAAATAAATGTGAAAACCAGTGCATTCAAGTGAAAAAGAAGCAGAGTAGGAAGTACAGCAATAGCCACAAAGCATTAAGGTGCAGAGAAACAGAGGTGAGAGAGAAGAGAGTACAACAGGAAGAGAAACATTACACAGAAGAAGGCTCACCCAACTGGTAAAAATCTCTATCCATCAATGAAAATCAGATGCAGAACTACCTTTATTCTTTAAAATAGATTTTGCTTATTTTGGTAGATAAAGGCACTCCTGAAAATTGTTTACACAAAGACTGGGTGAAGAGACTCATATTCCAAGGAAGAAGTAGCCCCAATTTTAATAAAGTTGTTTCCGACAAAATCATTTAGCTGCCGGATATGAATATGATGCACATTTTGCAATACATAATATATCCAGGCCAAACTGAAGGTAAAAATGAATTATCATGCCCTTATAGAACAAGATTAGAACTATGATTTTTTATATGAAGAAATTTCTTTTGCATAGTAAGAAATTAAGACCCAAACTGCATCTTCAAGCTACCAAAGTAGCAAAAGCAGAAGAAAACAGAAGCCAGCATTGCTTGCTCCCCATTAGAATCAGCATTCAGAAATCTAAATATGGTTTAATATCGATTCCATCTTTTAAAAGCGACCATAACTCTACAATAAACGTCAAAAGACGTTACAGCATTCTCCATGCTTCATTTGGACATGCATTTTTATTTTCTAATTAACATTAGAAAAGATATGCCCATCTTTTTGTCAGCGATAGTTGCTAATATTTATAATTGCATATCTTAAGTATACTTTAGTTCTTAGTTTGCATAGTTTCATTCAAAAAATATAGTGATATCAATTAATTATCAATTTTTATAACCTTAATATGCATATTAAAAATGAATTCACCAGATTAGTATGCACATTTATTCTTCCATGAAAAAGGTAAGGTTGTCAAGTCGAATGAAATCCATGAAAAGGCATAACATTTTAGCAGATAAAAAGAAAAGTTAATGTCATAGCAGATAAAAAGAAAAGTTACAAGGACCAGATGAAGTTTAAACAAAAGAAGACGATACCTGCTGCAAATACTCCTCCACAGTTGTTGCTTCGGAAGGAAAAACATCCTCAAAAGTTGTCTATAGGAATAAAAAAGAGAAGTAAAAGAATGTAACAAAAGGTTTCATCACATAAAGCTGCCTAAATTATATGTCAAGTTATTTAACATCAGTTATACAAGGAACAGTGCCACACCACATATGAAACTCATGAGAAGCAATCACAACAATGAAAGAATAGATAGAGTTAGTATGTTAAGGTGGAGCTAGCTTAGGTGATGATCCACTTGTAAGTACCCATACTAACTAACACACTGAATTAAAATAATTTTTGGTGGCACAGATATAGTCATCTATTGGTGATAGAAATTCGTCAATCAACGGCACCTGATCAGCATGTTGCTTTTTTGCTTTTTCATCAAGCATAATGCCTCTTGAATACTAACTCTTGGATGCCATAAGTACAATATGCAACACTTGCTTTTCGGCCGAATTGATCATCAGAATGAAGGTTATTGTCATCTAGATGACTTCACAAGGAAAATGTGATTCATGTGGCAATGCAACAACGGGACTTGCATGCAAACATTCATACAGCCCCCAAGGTTATATTTAGTATACGTCTTTAAAACAAAAAGGAAACGAGCAAGATGTACCTCCAATTGATCATTTCCTTGTCAACTGCACAAAAGAAAGAATGGAAATCAAACGACAAGTGCATATGGCAACCTTGGGTACCCACCTTCAATTCAAAGGACTTCAGGTCTCGAGCGAGCCGTTCTGCATTTATCCCTTCCCGAGCGAGCAGCCTGCCCAATACAGAATGTATCGCAGACAATCACACAAAACAAGCACATAAACCTCCAAGAGACAATACTCATGCAGCCTGGACGCGAAAAACATCGAGAAAGGAAACGGAATGGCGATCAGAGACGCGGGACAAGATCATAAGATGACAAGGAGAGAAACCTGGTGGCGGAGATGGATTGGGAGGGGGCCTCAGCGCGGATCGTTTTAGACTTGAGCTTCTTGGAGAGAGACTCCAACTGGTCGAGATTCCTCTACAAGGATTCCAAAGAAAAAGGAAATAAGACATCGGGCGAATTGATTAAAAGAGCAGACGGAGGAATGGGGGAGGACCTGGAGAGAGGGGAAGTGGGCGGAGGGCCCGGCGTGCTCCAGGAGCTTGGTGGAGGAGTGGAGGAGGTCAGTCCACCCGCTCATCTCCTGATCGTTCGCCATCTCCTCCCGCACCTCTCTTCGGGATGCAACTGTAGAACCCTAATTCCGAGTGTTTCGGTTCGAAAGATACAGAGGAAATAAAGAGCGGGCTGCGGGGAAAGAAGAGAGAGGCAAAATGCCAAGGGGTTTAGGGCTTCAATTTAAAGGGATTTTTCCTTTATTCCACACGTCTCCCACGTCTTATATAAAATTTAATTTAACTATTAAATTAAAAATTACATATATATGATTTTTTAATGTATTCTTTAAATTTAATTTTAAACTTAATTTTTACACCTTATGAGTTTTATATATATATATATATATATATATATATATATATATATATATATATATATATATATATATATATATATATATATATATATATATATATATATATATATATATATATATATATATATATATATATATATATATATATATATATACCTTATGAGTCACTCTCTAACTATAGTTGGAACAAGAATAGTGAAACATTAATTGACATTAGTACTCTTTCAAAATTAAGCAATCAAGGCAAAAATAAAAAGAAAAACATTTTGACACACACACACACATTTCATTATATAGATATATTGCTAGACAGATAGCATTTTTTACTAGCTTAATTTAGAATGATATCAGTGTGCTAAATGAGATAAATAAATACATACACTAATGTGTAATATGTAATGCTAATTTGACGTTCCACTTAAATAAGAATGACTTCACATATACCTTCAAATTATTTAAAATACAATAATAGGTATCACAAACCTACCCAGCCGTCTTAAATTAATCAAATTTTGAGACAAATACTCATATGATTGAATAGATAATCTAAGTTGTACAGATAAAAAGATCTTCATTGATAAAAGATAAAAAAGATAAATATCGATTATATCGACGAGAAAATAAAATCCTGGATTACGAACAATGGTTCGATTTAAGATGAAGAAAAATGGATGGAAATAATTATAGATTTTTTGACGAAACTAAACTAAACAGGAAGATCAAAAATCTTAAAATTTATTCAAGATTATTATGAAAAATCATGAATTGATTAAAGTAAACTACAGCACACATCGATAGGAATTGATAAAGTGGAACCGAGAACTAAATCCGACAAGTATCTAAATGCAGCATCGAAGAGAGGTTCCCAACTTTGGATTGATGCGCTCGCAGGTGGCAGATTCACTGAAGGACATGATGCTGAAGGCTATGGGATTCTTGCTATTAAAGAAGGTCTACGGCTTGACGTGAACGAGGGCATCAAATGCGATGCATCCTCCTCGATGGATTTTGAACATTATCAACGACATATCCCATTGTTGAATCGGGTGGTAATTTTGTTTTGCTGGATCTTTTTCGTGGAAGAAGGTATCTTCTTCAAGGGATATCCATGCATTCTTCTTGTTCATGTTGGCTGCAAGGGTGCAAGCAGATGCCTCGAAGAGAGGAAAGGTGGTGGTGGTGGTGGCCTCTCCATGTGTTCATGGCCTTCTGTGGCATGTGGTAGTGCAGAAAAGGCTGCCTCAGGCACTGCCAATTCGTGGATTCTCCACGAAGGAAAGAAACAGGTGAAGACAGTGATCCAAAGGCAAAAAGATGTTACACTTCTATCATACCTCACGGAGAGGGAATCCAAGATAGCCTGCATCACCAGTATGTTTCAGTGCCCACTTGGAAGAGTACTTTGTAGGACGTCCATGAAGCTCACAAAACTGAAGTATACAGTCACTAATCACATGCATCCTTCATTGTGATGGTTCATTAGCCATGAGAACTACCTGTCAACTGCTACTTCCAAATGAAAGACTGAGGTCATTACATCTATGGGCCAGAAATGCCAAAAGTCATGCAATACTAGTGGCTGCAATTGTCATAGCAACAAGTTCATCCTTTCTGATTCCTTTTCTGATTCTTTTTCTACCATATTTTGACCAAAACATCATGATGTTGTGATCATGGGACTGGAGTGGTTTGCAGCAAAATCCAACCAGGGCAGTGTAGAAGCATATGCCTGGGGATGGATCATAGACTTCAGATGCACACATGAGAGCATTTGATCACAATGGACTTACAACAAGGGTTCGGCTTCATCTTTCAAGCAACGGTAGTAACACAGATGTTTAACTCTATTAGTTGGGAAATGATGAAGGTGGATAGATTGCTACAACAAAGGGAACACAAAGGAGGAAGTGCAGTTGACCATGATGTTTGTGTTAGGAAGGTGGAACAGCTGAAAAGAGCACTGCCTCCTCCAGCTAAAAAGGCATTGACTTGTTGGGAAGAAACTCCAAAAGTGAAAAAGAAGCCTCATCATAAACTATGGTGTATGCACAAAAGAGCCCATTCCTGATACAAAACTTGGGCTTGTGGGAAAGAGATGGCCGTCTCCCTTTGCTTTCTTAATTCAGTTGTACACTGCAATCATTGTGAGGAAAGTAGATTAGCAGAAGCTGTAAAGCTCTTCATCAGTTCTGTGAGGTGCATCTTCTGTGGCAGGCAATTATGTGCTTGGCCTGCCTGGTTTCCTCTTTCCACACCCTGCCAATGTCCTCTGCTATCTTCACAGCATCCAGGGATGCACCAGACAACCCCCTCCTCGTGAATCCAACAGCATAAAGCCCTGAGCTCCCTTTCCATCCATTTGGGAATGGATGCCTTGGGAAACCATCTTTGTTGAAGAAGTCAGTTCCCTGCACAAAATCAAAACCTCAAGGTGTAAGCTTTCAGCGATTAGAGCAAAGCAAATGACATTAACTGCCACCTCTTGTTCATATGCCCACTCCTATTTAATTTGTGTTCTCAGGATCCCAATATTATGCAAACTTGCATGACCATTAGATCATGTGGAATGCCATGCAGAAGCACATAGAATTACATGTTCTCTTCAAGCTAATAGTAACAAAAGAATTGGGAGAAGAACAAAAATGTGAACCACTTTGATCTCCTCTGACAAGGATTACACCGCATGGAAGGAAGAAAAAGGAAGTTTGATTAACCTGCAGCCATGAATGAACGTTGCTGCGATAACCGGTGGCCAGGATGACCGAATCGACGTCGATGATCGTGTGATCCACCAGCTCTGCCTTGCCATGCAAAAACCTCTTGACTCCAGGAACAACCTTTATCTCACCGCTCTTGATTTTGCTCAGGGCACCGATGTCCAACACGGGTGTCTTGCCCTGCGTGTTCTTCAGCTCCAGAGGACCCTGAGAAGGTCGTTTTATGCCGAGCTTCTCGATGTTCCCAAGTGTCATCCATGACAGGGCCAACAGGACCCTGTCGACCATCTTCAACGGAAGCCATTTCATCAAGGAGACAGCGAGCTCAAACGTCGATCTCCCTAATGTCTCCCGTGGTAGCACATGGACCTGTTGCACAAATCACTTGAATCAGTAAACAGAGTCCATGTAAGTGAAGCCAATGACGAGGGAATACAGTCGTAGTTCTTGTAACGTTGTCCTCACCGAGTCACGCACCACCATGGTGGGGAAGGCGTTATGATGACAGAGATCAAAGGCGACTTCCATGCCGGAGTTTCCGCAGCCGACAACAAGCACCTGCTTTCCCCGGTACGCCTCACCGGATCTGTAGTCGCTTGAATGTATCACCCGCCCGGCGAACTTCTCGAGTCCTTCCATCTCCGGGATCACGCAATCTGCATTCTCGCCTGCAGCCACGACTAGCCACTGGCAAATGTATTCCGCCTCGGCTTTCCTGCCCACGGCCTGGCGGCGTCCCATGGCGGTCCTCACCCGCCACATCCCGCAGGTGCTATCGTACTTCGCAGAGAGCACGGTCTCATCGAACTGTGGGTTGAGCTGGAAGTGCCGGGCGTAGGACTCCAAATAGTCTATGAACTGGTTCTTGGAGGGATACTCGGGGAAGTCATCAGGGAAAGGGAGCTTGGGAAGCTGGCAGAATTGCTTCGGGAGGTGGAGCTTTAATCGGTCGTAGGTGCGGTTTTGCCAGAGGGAGGCAATGCAGCTGGACCTCTCGAGGATCACGAAGGGGACGCCATGCTCCTTTAGGCATGCCGCCACAGCGAGTCCCGAAGGACCTGCTCCCACGATGAGCGGTCCATTCACCCACTTGCACCTTCTCTTAAAGAGATTCTCATGCTCAGCTAAACCAGCCATGATCAAAGAATCAGCGAGACGATTCCACTGACGAGGAGGAGAAGCTCTTTCGGTAGAACCAGTGGGGTTACGTGAAGGGTTCTAGCGGAGTTGGTATGATGAAATATGGTCGAGAGTTGTGAGGGACGAAGACGAGAAGCAGGAATAGTTCGCAAATGGAAGAGGGGAGGGAGTGTAGTATAAAGCTCGTTATGGTCAAGTGGGGGAGGTTGAGAGGACCGGAGGGGAGTATATATAAATAGTTGAGCTTGCCATGAGAGCTGCATGTGAGGAGTGTTTTGAGGTCCTTCCAAATCATAACCTTCGCCGTCTACGCCATTTGTTTAACATCTCCAAGACATGGTTTTAATCTCGATATGTTTTCTGAAAGAAGAAGGAAAAGAAACATCGAAGTTGTATATATTTCTATTGCAGGACTCAGAAACAGTACTGAGAATTTACGGGCCAACCTCTCGGAGCACCAAAATGCATACTCTACATTTTTGGACGAGTAAAACGCATGACCGAACGCGCAGCATATTTTGAGGACCTGACATAAGTTAGCATTGCTTGCTGAAGCAAAGAAAGCTGTTCAGCATCTGACACTGATTCTTTTCTCCATCAACTTGATGTTTTATCCATCACTTTCAGATGGCCAGAAAGAATATTGTGTTCTGAAGCATTTGCTGCCTTTCTCTGATCGATCAGGGATTTTGAGCTGGTTGCCATTGTCCAACTTACATACTCTTTTTCGTGCTTCTCCAAGTTTTGTGTTGATCAAACTCTTCAGCGATTTATAGAATCGATGCATCCTTGAGCATTCAATGCAGTATCCACTTTGAAATCCAGCACAGGGAGGGTTTCACATGATCTCCACGCCAGAGGACAGTGCTTACGTAGCGTCTCTTAATCTTCTCATGCATCTAACAGAAGCCTGCAGCTGACAAGGAGAACAGTCCTTCCTGCTACGGGACAAGAACTAAAAACGTTCTTCTTCCGTGCCATTTCGTCAAACACTTTTGCCTTCTAAATTACATGTAATGATTTCTCTCACAAGCAGCTTGCTGTTTCGAAATCGGCAAATAGATCTTCCTCTTGATGGACTCTTTGGCAGCATATTAGCCATTGCTTGCACAATCAACAGCAGCCTAAGCAGTTTATCGTGGACTATCACACGCACCTGTTACCTTCACCAAGACGGTAATCAATCTACTGTACCAGTGGCCATTGCTTATGCACTACATTTTCCTGATCATGGTAACTTGAAAGCTTGCCAATCCAAATATTCTGCAACTTCTCTCCATTCCACATATCTAATTGGACCTGAAAACATGCTAATTGGGCATTGAACTAACACACCATGTTGCCGAAGCCATGTGGGAGGAGAGGGAACATTCCAAGGCGAGAGAAAAGTTTGAGAGTGATGCATGAGGCCGTAAAATGATTAGGAGATATGGGAAGGAAGACCGAAAGGGAGAAGAGGAGATACATGACAAGGGGAAAAGGATAAGCGAAAAGGAGTTTTGATTCGAGTACTTGCTGCGGCAAGACGAATCATGCCATCCAACCCATCACAAAAATGACATCAATAGAACGCGTCTCACTGTTAGGAATCTATAAATCTTTTAAGCAGTAGAGCCCCTTCTTTTGGGGTTCTCATGATGATGAAATATTAAATATAGAAAAAGATTCGGGATTCCAATTCTTGGAGGTGGGGACGTCTTGGGGCCACGTAACGGAAGAAAATGTGGGGGGGTTTTGTGGACATCCAATGAGAGCAGGCCACGGGAGGAGGGTCCCACTTGGCAGACGACACAAAAAGTAGCGGATGGGGACGACTCCGACGGGAATCTTCGCATGGCGTGGGGCCGACGTCGAGTATCTATGCTGTCCCGTGTATCGCGTCTTTCCTACGTGGTGCGATCGCCACCACGTCGGACGGCTGCGGACCACGAAGGAAAAGGAGGGTGGGGGGAGGGCCCCACGGGGCGCACGGATTTTGAGGCAGCCTGGCCTTTACAGTTGGCTCCTCCCCACGGCCCATGACGCACTGCTCGTGCCATCTCTGCCCGTGAAACTTTCCTAACCCACCCCGCTGCACCAACGTCCCACCAAAGCAAACAAAGAACGGACTAGAGAATCTTGTAGCGAAACCCTACCCTCCCACCCAACAGATTCGATCTCGACCGAGGAAAATGACACGTGCACATCCGATTGTGATTTCGATCGGTGCTCGTTTGATTATAAGCCGGACACAGTCACACTCGAGAAGATGCTCAGTTAGTATACGACGTCACTGACGAGGCAGACAATCAAATTCGATATTAATAAGCTTGAAATCGACTAAAATCTTTAATCTTTCTAAGATGATATGATGTGAGGAAGCATTGGATAGATAGTTTGATGACCTGCTTTTTAAGATACTTATGATTTGTACTAAGAAAATATTAACTTTCTTTTAATCGTCTTTATATATGCAGTAGGTTGTTGACCTATAAGCCCTAATTCTTATATTCCCTATCATTAATAAAGTGTTCCGCGTGTGGAGGCTGAAGCGGTGATCTCAGAAATGATTAAAAGAGTTGTCGTGGATCAGTGCTCAAGTCACGGAAATAATATTCCTACCCTGTAATGATAGGCATCTCGTGCATTAGATCATGTCTTTGTTTCTCGTATAAAGGCTTTATGGAGGGTCCTTCAAGGTTCATTTATTGTTGCGAGAATGATGATCCCGGATGTTAGGATTTGAATAGTAACTTGGAGTGATGGTGAACCCCCCAAGTCTCTATAATCCGAGAGTGAAGCTAATGGTGGGGAGGCATGTGCATGGAGGTAGCCCTTGGCTTTTCTTTTAAGGGTACTCTATTCTTTTCATGTCAATGAAGGAAAAAAAAAAGTGTAGGGTAGGGCATTTGGCTTTTCCCGAGTCCTTATATTCTTAGGGCATGGGAATGCATGCTGCCAACTTTGCACTTGGCCACTTGTTAAACCAAAGCTTGGAACTGGATCACTCCAAGGGCAACATCCAAAGGTGATAGAAGACTGCATGCCATCAGTATCCTCATCAAAGCTAGCTTGGTCAGATAGGGATGTGCATGAACTGTCATCACCATGTCTCTCTCTCTCCATCTCTTTATTACACCCACGCATGCATCTGCTGCTACACATCAAATCCTCACCTTCTGTAACGCCGCTGTAATCGCGCTTTTTGAAGTAAAAAAGAAAAGCTCTCAGCTGCAGAAGCCATGCAGATTTCAACTTTGGACTAATCTAATAGGAAGCCAGTGGGCACGAGAGAAAGGAGGTGGTACCAGCAGATTATTATATATAAGGCAGAATCCTATGGATAGGGTCTTCTTACACACGCATGACAAAAGTTGTAAAGAGGTGATGGAGAACTTCTCTCTGGTTTCCTGCAATGGCTTCGAGGTTTTCTCGGCCGAATCTATTGCATGGATCCTTTAGAGAAAAAGAACATCCAAAGGTGGAGAGGAAAGGCATATATACTCCATGTTTACACATGTCCTGCGGATTCCGGTCTTATTCATGTACCTTAAAGATATAGTTTTCAAGCCTTTCAATTTTCATGATAAGTTTCTTTCACTTAGTTAAAGCTCATTGCAATGATTATATCATGCATGGGCTGTAGACATTTAGTCAGCTCAAACTTTTCATCTACAATGATTGCTGCACATTACTATATACAAGGCAGCGATCAAAGTGTAACCTACCTAGTGAAGAAAAAGGAAAAGAAAAGTGTAGCGTAGGATTCAATTTCTAGCACAAAGCTGTAAGTTGTGTTTCACTGGTTGATTTTTGTATGGTTTAATCATGTGATTTTTTTAAGTCGATTTGATTTAACTAATTGCGCGCCGGTAATGGCATCGACACTCGGCTCTAGAATTGATTGAATGTCAAAAAGGAATGGCTTTGATCACACAAGTAGTCAGTCACAATTATTAGAAGATTATGCCAGCCACTAATTTTATATTCTCAGCAAAAGATGGATAAGCATAGATGCAAACTCAACATTTGAAGCAGGCTATGGAATTTAAGATTCTGAATAGAACAGATTGATTAGGTTGGATTGGTGTTGGATCATAACAAGGCTAACTCACCAATAGATCTTAAGGTTGATTTTTAACACACACACACACACATACAGAGAGAGAGAGAGAGAGAGAGAGAGAGAGAGAGAGTTGTGATCAACACAGTGGATCAAATTTAACTGGCCAAGTTGGTTCAGCCACAGGAAAAAAGGGGTTGCCACCCTAATAAACCGATAGCTTTGTACCACATGTACTATAAGAATTTTTCCATGTCAGGCTACAAGCTCAATCACCTTGATAATTTTTAGTCAAAAATAGCATCATAAATAAGCTTTTTTCTTTTGATTTTTCGACTTCGTATCAGAATAAAGAAACAACCGAAGAAGATTTGATGCTCGGTAGCTTCTTCAGGCATGAGCTTATTTCACCAGAATACTTTCATCTCTAAACCACACAAAATTCAGCTTGTTTGTCTTATGATTTGAGTCGAATCAGTATCAAGTGACCAGTCCAATGATCATCATAATGTGATCAGAAATAATCATTTGCTTAAAACCCAAAGAGAACTCATAGATTACTGTTCCTCCCCTTCTCCTTCTGGAGTCATCAAGGGAAACCAATATGAATGAAGAAACTAGAGCTTATTCCTTATGGTTACAACCCCAACATTTGGCCAACTCCCAGTGAGCTGGTTCAGTTAATATGATCAGTTGGAAAACAGTTGAGTGTCAGTGAAAAGGCATGCTAAGATAGCATGTGGCATGGTCATATCTTATTGTTTCTGCTCTACGTAAGTTCTTAATATTATCATGAGAAGGAGATTCTTTGATGTTCTTGGAGCATGGGATGGTTGAGATTGAGTAATGTTCTTAGTCATAAAGCCTTCTTCCTAGCTAGGTACATCATCACATGGTATATAAAATATTAAACTATGTGATTTGAACCTCTTAACATTAATTCTTGACCTTTGTTTTAAGAAATAATCTTGTCTTTCATAGAAGCTGGTGCCTTGGAATGGAAATGTTATCTTCTAGGACTTGAAGATTGTGATCCATGGCCTTCTTCCTCCTTGTTTGTGGTTATCATGCCACTTCCAAGGTGCATGCATTAAGTGTCAATTTGATTTCTTGCATTTTTCACACATACGCAAAGCTTTGTGAACTAATTAACAATCAACAAACATAATCTTCTTTGGATTTAAGACCCTAAATCTTATAGTTCTATCATCACAAGAAATCTCTTGTTTGTTTGGTAAGACATTCATTTGCTGAATCATTGTTTAGTACTTTTTCAGGGGGTAAGAAATGATGATTTTAAATGACAAATAAGTCTCCATAGGCTTCATCGAATTGCTAACTATCAGCTAGTAATAACTAAATAGAAGCCTCCTAATGCAGGTTACTATATGACTTTGCATTGTCAACACTTCATAACATGGAACAAGTTCATCTTTTAATCAATGGAAAGGACAACAACTAATTGAAGTTAATCAGCTGCAACTGTTATTGAGAGAATCATCATTTGGTACTAATCCTCTCCAAATAAGACAAATGAGTCATGAACAGGACAACCTACTAATTTGGTGCTTAGATTATAGGTAGGGATCCTAACACAGTGCTCCAAGATAAATAATAATCGATGGATCCAACGATCAATCTACGGTTCCTAAACAATCGTGCCACGATAAAGAGCCTAAAAGATTAGTTATTTCGACAACTTTGTCGGGTTTAGTACTCTAATATTATCAGTTTAGCAAAAACTTCGGCTCACATGGTGGAGTTTAATCAACTAATCATCATTAATGACTACTGTTTTACTGTGTTTTCATTATCGAGGGACAAATTTACCTTCCAACACCAATCGATCTTTGATATGATCGAATTTAAATCTAAAGCACATTTGGATCTCAAGCGACAAATGAAAGATGCACCCATCATCTACCTTTTTTAAGCCAAAATAGTTCTTAAGGACCTATCTTAAGCGACAAATGTGTGTGTGTTCAAGAACTATCTAAAGGACCTATTCCTCAAGCATGAACTATCTAGAGTTCTATGGACCGCGTTGAAGTACGTGAGATTGATTGATCACATGGAAAAATAGTAGGTCAAGCTAGGGATGAACATGTGATCAGTGCATTGGTCAAGGCAATCATCGTTAAAAGAATATATATAGTGTTGTATCTATTGTGCTTGTCGTCTTAGCCAGAGAATACAAGGTTCCTGATCCCATTTAATCTTGCGTTTCAGCAATCAAAGGCAAGAGATTTGGGATGCTAAATTGCTTCAAAAACTGTTCACTGGTTTGACTACATGTCACATAGTCCAAAGTTAGATGTGTACATGGAATGAGTCACATGAACTAATCATTGCCAATCATCATGGATCTTGCGGCCGCCTCATAGTTAATTTTCTCTTTGAGAACAATCATGGAGGCATTAAACATAGGTATGAAGATAGTAAAATAATAGTGATTATTATAAAAGTTTGTCACCATCCAAAACTTAAATCATTATTATGTATTTGTTCATTTCTGATTGGGAGTAAACCAAGATGTTACAAAGCAGAGAAAGCTTGTATGATATTGTTGAGCATGTAATTAATGCTACAAATTGTAGCTCTCTTATTACTTTATGAAACAAGGGATTCCAATCTCAGTAATTTCTAATCCGAATCTCCTATCGGTTGATCAAGCCTTTTCCAAACATGCTATCAACCAAACCATCAGATTTAAAATTGATGTTTCTGAGAATTCTTGATCCACTGGATGTCCACCTGACTTCAACATGTCAATGTATCGCTGAATTGTTTCGTCAACACCAATTATCAATATAAATGTTCTTTTTTCTTGTTTTACTAGAACAATCCATAGTATAGATGTTGATAGCCGATGTACTACTTCCATAAATCTTTCTTTTTAACTTTGTTTATGACTCCTATTGATGGATGGGGTGTATGAAGTGAGTGGTGTGATGTATGATGAGAAAAATAAAAATAAAAAAAGTGATGATAGATGATCGAGTCAAAAAGTTAAAGAAGAATAGGTGGTAGCAATGTAGATGTTAACTCATCTTTCCGATCATGATTTGTGCAATGATTGAATAAATCTAAATAAGTAAAAATAATATTACTATGTAAAGGTAATCAAGTGATTAGAATGCTCATCATACGTAGAAGGATAAGCAAGTATGCCAAAAGCTAATTCTAAACTAGATTCAATAAAAGGTTCAATCAATTCTATTCTCTAAATTAATAGATAACATAAATTTTGAGTGGGAGGAATAATCCTTTCATAAATAGTCCTGATATAAATAAAATAATCTAATACTCTTAAACTTGGAGGTTAAACCGGTGACTAAGTAGATAGTGCGATACAGGCGATGATACTTAAGGTGATGGATGTCAACGAGGGCTGATATGAATGCTTCTTTTAGTATGGTGTCACTACTAGTCATAGGTGTCATGCAAATCAATTAGATGAGTGATGACACGTGTGACATGATACATATTCTTTTTGTTCATTATATTATTTGATATTTTATCACTTTTTATTACTTGTTGTATATATGCACATATATATTGTGATATCCATTGATTTGTGGAATGAGAATCAGATCGTGATGAGATCATAATAATGAGACTGATTTACCTTTAAACACAGATCCTAAATAATTTCGGTAATAAGTTACTCAAGAGAGACATCGAGATAACCGGACAGACTAGTGTACTGTATACCTGTACATATGATGAAGGTAGTTGGTTTCGTAGCTGCTCATGTGAGGACATTAGGGATATATTGCATATGCTCATTGGAGAATGAGTTCACTAATTGATCCGCTCATAGAATGTTGGATGGTTGATGATGCCTTATTGTTAAATAGTGATTCTATGGTCCCAATGATATATCTGGTCCTTAGACTTCGGACACAAGGATGTCATATATGATTACTCTATTCTTGAAAATTTTAGATATAGCACAATCGATCATCGAGAGTAGCAGCCAATCTTACGAGGACTATTGAGTGTCGATAGAGTATTATCCACTCTCGGTGTCATGAGAGCAATATCTTATATGTTCTTGCTCAAATAAATCTCTGGCCAGGGTCATTCAGATTGAGAGAGAAAGAGTTATTAAGGAGAATCTGATTAGAGAGAGACTCGAGTAGAAATTGAATGAGTATGACAGTATCATGTCTGGTATACGGTCTTTGGGAAATTAAATAGATGGGGAACTATAGATATATTGTAGCTAAGGACAGACATGTCCAATGGTTTGGATTCTCCTGTATCGTTTGGGGACTGTGGCGTAGTGGCCTAGTATGTCAATAGTTGATGTGTCGAGTGAATTATTATGGAGATAATAATTCACCGAGCAAAAAGGAGTTCTAATAGATATAAATGATGGCCAGCTCAATATTGAGCCTAAGGGTCACACGAATATGATAGGTATTACAACGAATAGAAGTTCGGATATGAGATATCCACTAGAGCCCTTATCTTATTGGATATCCAATAAGCCATTGAATCATTGGATCGATCCTATGGATGAGATCCAATAAGAGTCAATAAGAGATTATTGGATAAAGATTCACTAATCTGAGAGGCTTGGATAGTTGGATGAAGATCCACTGCCCAATAGGATAGTATCCATTATGGTTAAGTTGATAGGGGGTTTCTATAAATAAGAGGGAATCAAAGGTTCATAGGCTAGAGCTTCTCTTGGTTGTCATCTTCTATTCTCCTCTCCTCTTCTCCTCCTCAAATAGTAGGCCTGAAGATTTGAAAAACGTCGTTGCAGCCCTACTGTGTAGATCACTGCTGGAGAGGAGGGTACTTGACTTCCTTCATCATCTCCTATAGATCTGTAGGGTTTCAGGGATATACGATCTCCCTAGGTAACACAATTTTTATATACGTAGTTTTCAGTTTTATGAATTTTGCATATCAATCTTTGCTCGACGATAAATATAATTTATAAGAAATTTGGAGATTTTTATTTTCTGTTATTCTGCTATACATGTGATGTCGACCCTAGATTTCCCTACAGTCACTACTATGATGGCAATGATGCTGCTACGATAAAGATAAAGAAGACGGATGATGGAAAGGAGGGAATAAAAAAAATATATAGTAAGGCCTCTCATCCTTAAAGACTCTCTTCTCACTCAGGCCTTTCATATAAGAGTTTTGATAGCTACAATCACTCAATTAAAGGGGAAGAAGGAGTTTATAATACTTTTATAATGATGAATATTCCTTAGATGAGTGATATATACTTTATTCTAGAAGAGAAGTGAATAGGGACCCATAAGATGAAGATAAATATTCACTTTTGGTTGAGTGTCACATCATTCTAAAAGAGCGACGAGTATGAATCATAAGATAAGAACAAGTGTCACTCTTGCATGAATGTCATAAACCCTAAACGTATAAGAGTGGGGGTTAATAATTCATAGAATAAAGACATGTCTCCACTCCAAGGTACTCAGGTGTGTGTGGATATATATATATATATATATATATATATATATATATATATATATATATATATATATATATATATATTTATTTATATATGGCATCCCCTTTTGATGGCTTCATACATGCCCAAGACAAAAGCCTAATATAAATGCGTCCAATGCCTAAATCCTACTATAATTTAATAAAAAAATAAAATATGTATGATTGACCCTCTATAGCCATTTAGGCATATATGACTTTGGTGTGTCAATTTTGAGTTCTTCATGTCCTCTTGAACCATTGTAATGGTATGGTGGTACTTTGATCTCTATCAACTCTCTTCTGATAAAAAAAAAATTACGATTGGTGAATGAAATTTGAGATACTACTCCAGGAGGTTAGGGTCTATTAGTTGTAACTCCTCTTCTAAAATTCATATGTCCTCAAGGTTAGATTATCCATATCATCATACCAAATATTTACACTCTTGGTCAACGAGAGAGATAATAGGTTGGTCATCCAAGATATTCTCAACTTGCTCTCAAACAATCAAGTATAGAGAGAACTATGGAATTAGTGGTACTAGCATAGAAGAAGAGGAATAATCTCGTTGTCATTAGTGCATGTGATTATATCTCTAACGTGGGCTCTAGTGGCTCATGATAGAGTGGTAAGTCTTTCACTTTGGAATTAGAGGTATTGGCATAGACATTGATGATGCCCATGTCAACTGGTAGCTCAAGGATATAAGCATCATCACTGACTCTTTGTTATATTTTATAAGGACCCATGCTCCTAGCATATAACTTTTTATGGCCCTAGTGGGATATCCCTTAGGTTGGATCTTATCATCATTTGTTTTTCCTCATAAAAAGATTAAGACCTACAATGCATATTTATTTTTGACTTATATAATTCATCGCTCTAAGTAATCTTTTATCCAGTCTCATCATGCAACTCATGAATATTTTTAAGAAAAAATTCAATAACGTCTGAGAGAGAAAAGTGGGTGAGAAGAGACGAAGATCGATAAGTTTTCTAGATTAATAGCTAATGATAACTTGAAATAGACTAACACCAGTTGAGTAATTGATGGTGCTATTAAATGAGAACTCGGTTATAGGTAATATCTTATCTCGATTAGTTATATGATCATCTACCAAATATCGAAGCAAGTCACCCAACAACCTATTGACCACTTTAATTTAGTCATCAATTTGGAGATGATATATCGAGGAAACTTAAATTTAGTCCTTAGAAATTTCTATGGAGTCTTTAATAATAGCTGATAAAATGTACATTTTTATACCATAATGAAATTGGAAAAATCATGCAACCTAACAACTTTCTTAAGGAATATTTTGACTATATGAGAGACATCAAAAGTCTTAAAGAAAATGATAAAGCATATCATCTTTAAAAATCAATCAATAAGAATAAAGATATAATCTATCTCGTAATAGTGTGAGGGAGACCCAATACAAAACCCATAACTATTTCTTTTCAAAATGAGTGTGGGACAGGTACTAGTGTGTATAGGCCTGTGTTATGTTTTTTAGTTTTAGCTATTTGATAAGTATGGTAATACTTAATAGGCTTAGCTATATTCCTTTACAAGGTTGAGAATGAGAACAAGAATTAAGGCTTTCTTGTATGAACTGTGAAATGGTTCATCAACTTGCCTCTTGAGCTCTATATGCCAAGTGAGATTCTATTGGTAGTAGGGGTAATTAATCAAAAAGTTCTTTAGGTGTTATATCAAAAAAATCCTTTAAAATTTTTATGACATTAGGGAGCAATTTTGTCTTAGATTCAAGAGGAGTCTCTTTAAAGGCAAAAACAATTTCCGAGTCTTTTAGCTAAGCAGAGAAAGGATCAAACTTCAAAATGTACAAAGACTTAGATATAAGTATAAATAATAAAATTATCCTCTTAAAGGTATTAGTTATAATCTCCTTAGGGGGCAATAGGACCAACTTAATCTTCGTCCCATCATGCTCAAAGTAGTAGGTATTGACTTTGCCATAATGTATGACATACATGTAGTATAACTAAGACTTATCAAATAAGAAACATCCATAGGAAGCATATCATATCAAACTAGGTCCTTATATGTAGCTAAATTAATAGAAACTAAACATCTATAGATAATAAGTGTGCTAGTTTTGTCTACCCAAATCATATTGTTGGGTTACGAGTATGATTTACATTTAAGTTTAAATTTGACTATGGTGGTTTAGGATACTATATTAAGACTATTGCCCCAATCTATGACAATCTTACAATTATGATCATTACACTTAGTATATGTGTGAAATATACTAGTGCGATGCTAATCTTTAGAAGTTTTGAGTTGAGCCAAAATAATGCATAATCATAATAGTACATAAGGTAGCATTAGGTGGTCCCTCATTATCATATACACTAACTAGATTATCATTCTCATCATCTTAGTACTTCGGTTTATGTGCATTTTGTGAGTGTTTTAAACTTGGTTATTTATTATAGTGTCGAAGTCTTATATATATTGAATTATAACTTGCATGTAAATAGAAGTACAAATTATATATATATATATATATATATATATATATATATATATATATATATATATATATATATATATAAAATAACAAAAAGACATGGCCCTTGAATTATAATAAGTCTTTAGCAAATCTTAAAATTTGAATGAGTTTAAGAAAATTTAAGTTTTAAATATCATGCGGAGAATAATAAGCTACTTAGGTATAATTAAAGTAATAAAGAGTTAAAAAAATAAAAATTAAAGAATAGTATTACGCTAAAAATATTGAAATCTATAAGTGAGATTGAAAGATGAATTTAAATCAAAATATATCATTCTTATGGAACTAAATTAGGCTCAAATTAGGTAACTTTAAGAAAAAAATAAAATAACTTGGAGAGGAGGTCTAATGGGGTTGAACCCATGACCTCTTGGTTGCCTCTTAAGCAACTCTCCAAAACTAGCTCCTATTTACTTCAATCTTATCTTCTTCAACACATAAATTTTTTTAATTTTTATTTTTTCTCTTATATTTTAACCCTTTCTTTATTGAAACCTAAGGTTCTTGGTTCTAAAGCCTAATTCCTCCCTTGTTATACTTAGGATTTTAGTTTTATAAATTATAAACTAATTTTTCATTTATTTTTGAGTAATAAATACTTTAAATTAATATTTTATTTTTAAATTTATGGTTCTAAAGCCTTTAATATAACTTTAATATTAGATTGGAATATAGAGTTAATACCATCTTTATATACAAAGATATGAGATATATAAATTTAGTTAGTCCTAACCCTGTTTCAATAGAACATAATATGTGTTAATAGTTAGATTGGGGGATAGTTTAGTCTCCAAATGATTCTATTTTAATCTAAAATTTAATATGTATATAGTTTTATATTATCTTTTTTTTTTTTACAAATTTTCATGATAATTCTATGAAGTAAGATTACTTTTAGAATTATAGAGTAGTTTGATTGATACTAATTAGTTCATTTGATTATAGAGTGAATTATTAAAAAATTAATAGTAAAATTTAGATAAAATTTAGGTTTAGTATAGTCTATTTTAGAAAAAAAAAATTATCAAAATTTTTCTATGAATTATTTCTATGAATTATTATAAATTAATAATTTAAAAGATAGGGTTATTATTTAAAACATTTCTTAATCCTATACTCCCGATTTGATAGATTTACTGTTCCCTAACACACCCAATCGGAATATAGTTTTTCACTATTATCTTTATTTTTGAGTTAAATCTGGTAAGTGTAAGTTTAATTCATTATAAAATAATAGTCATATAAATTATTATATTTATAATATATTTTGGAAAATATATCTCATAGGATATGAATATGTTGAGCTAGGCATAAGTTTAATGTTAATGTATATATTACATAAGCATAAAAATATATGAATTATGATAAAAATATATTTTATAGATGCATTTATGACGATGTACAATATTAGAGTGCATATATATTCTATGACATACAGATTGTATGAATATGTTATGATGTGCAATCTATGTATATGTTATAACATATGATGTGAGAGTATATATATATATATATATATATATATAAGTTCATAAATATGCTATAATCCACGATGTATAGCATTTTGAGTTATTTTGATGTAGAATTTTACTTTTTTTTATTTTGCATATGCTATGTTATATAATTATATTTGTTAATGAAGTCAGTATGTTTATCATTAAATATCTTATACATATAATTTTAAAATATTCTATATGCATACCCACCTAAATAAAGTTATAAAAGCTTATCTTTATTAAGTTATTACTCACTATAGATCTTATTTTGTAGATAAGATTATTGGTACGCTATCTAAGTGATTGGATATAAAAGTGAGTATGTGTGACCCATGCTAATGCAAATAAGGATGATAACCTGTGGATATTTCTATATATAAAAAATTTAGATATATTATGTGTGTATTTTTATTTTGTTAGAGTTTATAATTTTGTATATGTCAAAATCATAGTATATAAGAAAATCATATCATTTTATTTAGTAAATACAAATTGGGGAGGCTTGCAACCCAGAATGATATGAAACTGTTGTTGATCATATTATTTAATAGATTATTGACTGCTGAAACATTCTTAGAAAACTTAAATTGTCCCAATGGTCTAACAAGCTGAATAAATGCTTCAACTGATCTAGAATGTATATAGAAGAGACCCCCTTCGTTACCTATCCTCTGCCTCCAATGAAACAGAAGAAGAAAATCTTTTCTGCAACTACACTAGCACTTTAGAAAGTACAGACATCAGAACTAATCAACAGTTAACTGCCACTATCCTTCGACTTTGTGTTTGACAGATTCAATTGGACCTCCACAAGAAAAGGAACAGTGCCATTAGTAATGTAGCATCTAATGTATCATCAGTGACATGCACTGCTTTCATATCGTACTCCAGCAACCCCCAAAAGTATGTATATGACATACTATCAAATCATGTAACCTTTTCTGGCACCTGCTGCAATTGTGTTTTGCAGCCCGTGGCCACTTTTAATTTTAGCACATCAACCATTTTGTTAGAGTAAACATTATCTGGAAAACCACTAGTAATTACCAAGTGACAAAACTAGCTCTGACACTTTACAATGGTTCATACACCAGGTTCTCCCATCGAATTCATAATACTAGATGCTATCTAACATACGAAAAAATTAAGCCTCTAGTCATCAACATCTGAGCAGATCATTTGTTAAGAAGTAATGTTTTAACCAGCCAACTTCTTGATCTATGTTGTGATTTGGTTATGAAAGAGAGCTACAGCAAGCAAATGAACTAACAATCCAGTAAATGCATAAAAAGCTATGTCAGCAACATTTGATTATACAAGGATGCTAATTAATGAAAATACTCTCTTTATTTCCAAAAAAATTGGCATGATATAGCAGAAAACAGACTGAGATGTCAATATGTGTAAAAAAGGAGATACTTTGTCATAAAGCCCAGCTTCTTGGCATTGACGAGCTGCCTCAAGCAAAAACTGTTGTCGGCTATTCCAATCCATAATATATTTACTAAGTGCACCTTCTTCCCCAGTGCCTCTTGGACCAAGTAAAAGAGAGATACCACCATCCTGTAGCAATACTTCTGTAAGCAGTTGTCTTAACATCATATTTCGCTGTCTTTGCTGATCACTACTGCCTCTTCCAATCCATGACACTTCTCCTCCACCCATTGCCGCAGCTGCTTGTGCATAATATTCCAAAGCTAACTCAAGGTTACCTTGACGCAAGTAGACTGAACCATATTGTCGTATTATGCTAGCAACTTCTGCACAAGCATCCATAACCCCTATCTTACGGTCAGTTCCAATCCCATCTGAAAGAACTCCATTGTCAGCTAAAGCTATTGATATATGTACAGCATCAACATTGTAGCCCTCCTCTCCCACTTCTTTAAACAAGTATAGAACTGCTGGAAGAAACTGAATGCTCAAGAGTAGAACATACGGATAAACCAGGGGGTCTTTCCCATTTTTCGTATAATATGATGGCTCAAACTTGTTCAAGTAACCTTGAAGATCATCCAGGTTATATGGCACCAAACCCTCACTTAGTACTATAGAAGAGGATCCACCAGAGCAGTCACGTATTGCTGACAATTTGAACCATAAGAAGTCTTCAATAGTGCCAAAAAGTGATGGCACATCTCTAAGCAACCTCTCTACCTGGCGTCGACTGCCAGAAATTATAGCATAAAGTAGTAACTTCTTCCTGTCATAACCTGGTCTTCCTGCTCGATCACCCATTCTTAACAATTTTTCACACTCTTCAGATGCAACAGCAGCAGTCTCTGGTGACACCGAACCACCGGAAGCAATCCACTCTGCAAGCTGCCAGTTTCACATTCTTAGTAAATTAAACTAAGAGATATTCAACAATCAACAATAAGCAGTAGCTACCTGGGGTGCAAATTGGTGGGCAGCACGTGATGATTCAGCAACTTTCTTTGCTTCATCATAATAACCAGTTCTTAAACAGTAATAAATCTACATAAAAGAAACAAGACCAAATATAATTAGCTAATACAGTCCAATACAAAATAAAAGGACATTTGCATAAAAATCAAGTTGTTAGGTAAAGTATACCTAGCAAGAGTTAGGAAGAAAATACTTTTCACAAGTGGATGACAAGAAAAATTAGATGTTTAATTGCAATTATAAATTCAGGAATATATATCACTGCTGTTGATTTGTGTTAACTTCAGTAATTCAAAAAAAGAAAAATCAACCATCAATTTGAGGGACCTTTGAGATAATCATTCTGAACACAATGTTGAGGTTGGAAGGATAAAAGCAGCAAAGTGTTCTTCAACAGTGATGTAATCTTATCCAAGAGCAATCTTCCCAATAAATGAGCACAAGTTGGACGTAAAGAATATGGAAACAGACCAATAGCACATGGCAACAGTCTTGTATGCATAAGCATAATCTAGACAGCAACTAAAATTAATGCCTTACAAATATAAAACATAAGGCATAAAAAATACCTTCAAACTGCTTGATGGCTAAGCTATTAAATGCCATAACCTAAACAAAAACATAAAAAAATTCTCTTCACAGTGCTTGATGGCTACAAGTGTTAATGTCAGTAAATGCCCTGAGCTCCTTGTATATTAAATGGCTTCACGGCACCTATTATTATCTCAAAGGCATATGTTTCCCTTATTATTGTGTAGGCATCTCTCTAAATCATCCACCTGGCAGTGCTAACTTCAGATGTTTCATCTATATCTTTAATTAATTTTAACAAAAAAAGCATAAAATAATTCCATTGTAGTTTCTCTTGAATCGTGAAACAATTCCGTGGTTTCTGTTATAAGTCTGATGTAACTTCATTTCACTATATACACACACCCATTTATTCAACTTCAACAACTTGAAGTTCTTATCCATAAAACACCACCATATTTCCATTGAACTCAAAATTATCCTACCAACAAAATTAGCAGTCCCTAGAGTATATAGCAACATTGGTTTTCAGAATTTAGCTACAATCTTGTTATCAATTTTCAGGGTATATGGTTAACCACTGCCACAATTATTGTTAAGAATTAAGATACTTGATCTTGTCTGGTGTTTAGCTCCATACTAGTTCATCAAGCTAGTAAAAGAACCATGATTTTGAATAGTCTAATTTATCACACAAACTGTAATAAGTGCGCATAGACAGGACATTAAAAGTAAAAAAAGCAACTTTTCCTATTCCAAGCAGTACTAAATGGATGAGGTGAATAGTAATTTATAAACATTAAGCTACTAGATGCAGATCCATTGAGCAAATAAACTCAATATTCAAATGTATGCATATATATACTGAAACATATGCACATGTATAAGCACATGAGAACCTTAAATACTCTTACTAATGCCTTCAATTGACACTAATAAAGCTCATGTGCAGCTGAGCATTAGGTGAACTATAAAGTCAAATTCATTCACAGTTGCTAAACTTCAGGTAGAATCATATCCATTTTGAGTTTTGAAAATTAAGTTCAACTCAAGAAAAAAAAAATCAAGACTGCTAGAGCTTGTAATTTTACACCAGAACTCATAACTTCCAGTTACAAATATCCACAAGCATAAACCTTTGTAGTTATATTATATGAATTGCTAGTCCATTAAGATATATAAAAAAAATACTTGCACTATTATTTATACACAATGTTAGTGAGACAAATCTTTTCATCAAACTCATTTCACGGCAAAATGGAATGAACTTAAGTATGATTATTAGCATGTCTTTCTCTTTTTCTTTTTTCTCTTTTGCTATGTTACTTTAAGTTGATTCATTTATATCATTGAAACATGTTACTTCACCTCCACAAAACATTATTATCACATCCTTGGCATTCATGTTTGGCTCTGATATCAAATGAACAAGTGACTCGTTTTCACCAAAACAGAAGTGAAGATGTGAATAGAAATCACTCAGCTCATTAAAGCTAATAACCAAGCTAAAAGTCACCTGTTGCCAAGTTGTGTCAATTGGGGGCTGCCTACGAATATCAGTAGTGTCAAAATCCAGCATACCGTGGTCCCTTAACCGCACCTGTTAATAGACAGATGTTAAAAGGGACCACTTACATGGAGACCATATGAAAAAATAAAGAGAGGTGAATAGAATGAACCCGGAGAAATGCTTGAATCTTTTCCAAATTGCCAACAGCTCCACCAAGAGCAGCCTATCACCGCAAAACAAACGTATTCTAGTCAAATAGATCATGATATTAAAGAAAAAATTGATCACAATATAACTACACTAGTATTAAAAAAAGATACATCAAAGAGATAATAGAATGTATATGCAATCTTCAAGTCTAGATAAGATATTACCCATCAACTACCAAAAGCAGATAAAGACAACAAATAGATAACTTAGACATGGGAAATGTAGTAAATGATGCACAAATGAGCACTAGGAAATTTTAGACATGTTTATTATTGAAGATTTTCCAACTGTGTGTGTATATATATATGTATGCATATATATATGTATATATGTATGCTTATATATATGTATATATATAGTAAATTAGCTTGCTACCACAAAAGAAAAATCTTCACTCAGAAATTAGTTTTACATATTTTTGATTTTGAATAAGAAAATCTTTTGTTGCTAATTTTGAAGTTGCCAAAGCTTCTCCAATACTCTTAAGCCCACACATTCACTCGTTTCAACAACCACTACTGTCACCACCACAACCAGCCTTCATCACTTTACCAAGACCACCACCGTCACCAACTCACCATCACGATTGCAGTTATTGCTACTGCCACTGCTGCTGTTACCATCATCATCATCCCCACCAATTCTGTTTTTGCGGCCACTGCCTCAGCTGCCACATGCTACTACCACCAGCATGCCATAGTCACCAAGACTACTAGCACCACCATCATCATCGCCTCTGCCAACACTGTTATTTCCACTGCCATTGTCACTGTTGTTACCACTGATGATACCACACCACTAATCACTGCCGATACCATCACAACCAGCAGTATTACTCCTTCAACCTGAGCACTAACTCCACCATTGAGACAACATCATGATCGCCAGAACCATCACCACCATGATCATTACCACCACTCTTCAGTACCAGTACTAACACCATTACAACTAATGCTACAGCTCACCACCAACACAACTACTGTCAACTGAGGAAAAGTAAGGTTCGAGGGCAGAACATGGGAGAGGCAAACATCTTTTACATTGCTTTGAGGAGGAACAAGTTCAGAATTTAGATAAACAACAAAGATGAAATCTAAGTAATTGTTTTTTGAAATTCAACAAGGGAAGTATGCAGTCAAAACACAAGATCAGGCATATTAATAACAAATAAAAAACCTCACACCATGACTAGCTCTCAAGAACTACCATGAAAATGACCTATGGCATCAAAAGCAGACAAATGTTATATAACAAGCTTAATCACATAAATGAAGCAAAGAAAGTAAAATGCACATGAAGAATCTTCATCCAAGGTTTGCCGTACCGGCCTGTACCGCCCGGTACAGGCGGTACGTACCGGTCCGACAGGCTAGCGGTACGCGGACCGCCCGTACCGAGCACTGTAGCAGTGCACTGTAGCACTGTAACACTGCTACAGTACTCGGTACACCTGGGTGTACCGAGCGGTATACCGTACCGTACCGGTACCGAGCCCGGGTCGAAATGCTGGTACGGTACGGTACGGCGAACCTTGTCTTCATCCAATTCTATATAATGTTTTAACAATACAACTCTTCCTCCGTTAGTTGACACTTCAAGAAAGTTACCTGGAACAGAAAAAAATTTTACTCATTCAAGTTTAAATCTCTCAAAGTAATTCCCAACAGCCCAGATCCACTTAGACAGTGAAGATGTAATTCATGGTTATGTTTCAAAGAGTAGGAGGCGTTTTATGCAGATACTACCCGGGGATAGAGTCAAAATTAAAGCAAGTCATTATGATTCAACCAGGGGATCTGTTTTGCCTCCAGAAGAAAAACAACAGTACCAATACCATGAACCATGCCATAATGTTCTAATCTGCAGGCAACTTGCCACTTAGAATGACAATAATATGGAAGTCATAAACCATATCATATTATTCTGAATTCTCTAAACCTGAAAGGAACTTACTACTTAAATTAAAGATAGGCTCCTAGCTGACTAGCTGTTGTCAAATTATGCTTGCAAAAGTAGCAATCAGAGTTTAAAAGTTATGAACTTTCACATAACAAAAACAAACAACATATCCAGATTTCAATGCCAAATAGCAAACTCATCAGATAAACAAATCAACATCCAAAATACATAGTACTGTACTTTGATAAATTATTGATGCAATAAATACTTTATTAAGTACTTATTAATAAAAAATAATTGATCAAAAACGAATTATACCTGTGAAGGATGGGTTTTAATCATATCGAGTATATACTTCTCATGGCCCCATTCAAGATGACGTCTTGCTCCAATCACAAGGGACATTTTTCTTGAAAACTTTTGCCGATTATTGGAATATTCACCAACCAATGCCTAAAAATAGTAGTGTTGCCATGAAAATTATTCAAAAATTAGATAATACAAAGAAATCAGAAATGAACACATCCTAGGGACATAACACAATTTCATTTATTTTGTCCTATCTAAAATTCTGTAGAATAAGTACAGGATGGAAATTATTACGAGTAGCACTCTCTACACCAGATAACAGCAAAGGCATACCTGAATCAAATGCCAGATTTTTTGCATGGTAACTGATCTCATACCAGAAAAATCAAGGCCCATACTTTCATAAGCATCCCTGAAAGCTGTAGCAGGCTAACAAGAACATAGTAATTAATTAATTTAGTCAAGTCAAGTCATATGTAAACAGAAAGACCAGTCATTAAGCATGAAAGTTTAGTCAATGTGGCATAAATAGACTATTCTAGAGGTGCTAACTTCCAGAAACAGACACATAAACTTGGCAACCTCTCATTAATAATATTTAACAGTGATAAAACCACTGGGCTTTTGGTGAACAAAAGAGTATCTTACTTTGAAATGCAATCCACGTCCCCTTGCATCATTGAGGTTTCGCAAGATTTCAGCATATACTGAAGCTTTTTTCTCAATTATTGACTTATTAGCCATAGGCATAACTTCCATGTTTGATGAAGTCCTGGAGACATGAGGGCTGGAAGCTTGAGGTGGCATCTGAACAGTAATGGAGAATCCACTGCTCAAAATGCTACTGTTTCCCCTAGGTAATGTGGAAAGTCGATTTAAGCTTTGCAAAAAGTCTCTCTTTTCCTTCTGCCAATCCTCCTACAAAACACTTAACTTTATCAAGACTAAAGAAGCTGAACAAAAGGAGAGAAATGGTCCATCCCCTAAACATGTATGAATATCAAAGTCAAGGCCTTTGTTCAATCAACACAGTTATTATTTTCCCTTGAAGAATGTTCTAAATCGTAGCATGCATATAGCAAAATGTTTACAACTAATAGTAAATAACCTAAGATAAACCCAGTTTGTATTTTACGTACAGAACAAAAAGTCATACTACATAAGCAAAACTCTCTAAAGCTATTTGTCATCATTGCATGATTTTAATAATAGCAAGCAGGAGAGTCTCACAGGAAAAAAATTGCATCTTGCAATAAAAAATTAAGGAGACTGCTAGTAGGACTGCAGATGGCTCACAGATAGAGTAATAGATCAGTGTCAAAATATATCAACTTATAGTATCCTGAATTTTATTAGTATAATGAAATTATATTTGCTAGTTTCAACAGTGCTGGGATATACTGCCCTTATGTTTCAGTTCAATGAGGTGAACATATTAGTCTAGTGGCTGCTCTACATAAACCTGTGTTCAGGGGGTCAAATTGACCTCTCTGATAGAGAAGTTTAAATATATGAAACCTCACCAATCCTAAGGTAGTAACAAGAATGTCCAATAATCACAAATCATCCTAGGGTAAATTTCAATCTAGCATGTAAATTTCAGTAAATTCTATATTCTCACAGCAATGAGTATAGAATAAAACTAGAAGAAAATTAATGGGCTAATATCAGGAAGGAAGAAAAAGTAGAGAAAACATTTTCTTAATGCATAGACATCCTAAATAACCAGACCCTTTCGAAAATGAAATCAACGAATTGTACCATAATAATTTAGTTAGCATTCTTAGAAAGAGACAAGATGACAACAACCAGCTGCATAATGCTTTATTTTTATGCAGGATTGAACCAAAATCTCTTGAGATCAATTAGGGTCCCTTGCCACTCAAATTTTTCCCTTCTAGAACTCTTTGAATAATAAGCATGCAGCTTCAAATTCTTTTACCTACAGTGGTGGGTCAAAATTACCTTGCACAATAACCTCTACAATGAGGTAAGAGAGAGAAGGGAGACCAATAACATCATTATACTATTAAGGAAAGTCCAAAACTTCAGGGGCCTCTGATTCTGCCAATAACCTCATTCATTTTAAGGGATAGTCAACAATTACAGTTTGTTTGACCATAAGCATCACCAATATTGAAGTTTCTTTAACTCAGCTTTTTTTTTTTTTTTTTGGCATCCATAGTTAGGCATCTTTCCTATTTAATCTTAGTCCCATTCATTTATTTTCCAATTAATATGAGAATGTATTTCTCTGACATACTAGCATCTAAACATTCATATATTAAATCAGCAGCTATATGAATAAAATGTTTGTTCATCATATACGAAAACATCTATTCGACCAAAAATCAAGGCAGTGAGCTTTCATAAACATAATGCCTAATATTTCTAAACATGTCATGATGAGTCTGTAGCCATCTGTCAAAAGCATGCTACACCAGGTTAGCTTCCCGGTGTCAATGTGACACTCACATGCTTGGTTCAGAGCATTGGATAAGAGCTTCAGCATGTGATTAATTATCATCTTTACCACAGTTGTGGTCAGTGACATGGATATGGCATGTGTGTACATCATATATATTTGTGTGTGTGTGATACCTCGGCTGTATATGCAATTAGAACAGATAATCCAACTCCCATAGTCCCAATTCGCAAGAATATCATCAGTATAATCTGGAAATTCTATACCAACTTGTCATACATCATGTATCCTGTTTTGCATACTATATACAACAGTACATCTCACACCATTAGGGCAACAATTTAATCTTTTTATACTGTCGCAACCAACAAGACCATTTGACATAAAGAAACATAATTATTGAAGCTCAAAAAGTATTTAAAAAAAAGTGATACTAACCTCCAGAACTCGCATCATGTGATCATTGAAGCTTCGCAAGTTGTCCTTTTGAGCTTCTTGGATGGATGAAACCATTGTCATTTCATGAATCTATTAAAAACAAACACTTGATTAACTCCATAAATTATTTATCAGAAAGAAAATCATGAGAAGAATTAATGAATAAATAAATTCTTAAATAAATGTGAAAACCAGTGCATTCAAGTGAAAAAGAAGCAGAGTAGGAAGTACAGCAATAGCCACAAAGCATTAAGGTGCAGAGAAACAGAGGTGAGAGAGAAGAGAGTACAACAGGAAGAGAAACATTACACAGAAGAAGGCTCACCCAACTGGTAAAAATCTCTATCCATCAATGAAAATCAGATGCAGAACTACCTTTATTCTTTAAAATAGATTTTGCTTATTTTGGTAGATAAAGGCACTCCTGAAAATTGTTTACACAAAGACTGGGTGAAGAGACTCATATTCCAAGGAAGAAGTAGCCCCAATTTTAATAAAGTTGTTTCCGACAAAATCATTTAGCTGCCGGATATGAATATGATGCACATTTTGCAATACATAATATATCCAGGCCAAACTGAAGGTAAAAATGAATTATCATGCCCTTATAGAACAAGATTAGAACTATGATTTTTTATATGAAGAAATTTCTTTTGCATAGTAAGAAATTAAGACCCAAACTGCATCTTCAAGCTACCAAAGTAGCAAAAGCAGAAGAAAACAGAAGCCAGCATTGCTTGCTCCCCATTAGAATCAGCATTCAGAAATCTAAATATGGTTTAATATCGATTCCATCTTTTAAAAGCGACCATAACTCTACAATAAACGTCAAAAGACGTTACAGCATTCTCCATGCTTCATTTGGACATGCATTTTTATTTTCTAATTAACATTAGAAAAGATATGCCCATCTTTTTGTCAGCGATAGTTGCTAATATTTATAATTGCATATCTTAAGTATACTTTAGTTCTTAGTTTGCATAGTTTCATTCAAAAAATATAGTGATATCAATTAATTATCAATTTTTATAACCTTAATATGCATATTAAAAATGAATTCACCAGATTAGTATGCACATTTATTCTTCCATGAAAAAGGTAAGGTTGTCAAGTCGAATGAAATCCATGAAAAGGCATAACATTTTAGCAGATAAAAAGAAAAGTTAATGTCATAGCAGATAAAAAGAAAAGTTACAAGGACCAGATGAAGTTTAAACAAAAGAAGACGATACCTGCTGCAAATACTCCTCCACAGTTGTTGCTTCGGAAGGAAAAACATCCTCAAAAGTTGTCTATAGGAATAAAAAAGAGAAGTAAAAGAATGTAACAAAAGGTTTCATCACATAAAGCTGCCTAAATTATATGTCAAGTTATTTAACATCAGTTATACAAGGAACAGTGCCACACCACATATGAAACTCATGAGAAGCAATCACAACAATGAAAGAATAGATAGAGTTAGTATGTTAAGGTGGAGCTAGCTTAGGTGATGATCCACTTGTAAGTACCCATACTAACTAACACACTGAATTAAAATAATTTTTGGTGGCACAGATATAGTCATCTATTGGTGATAGAAATTCGTCAATCAACGGCACCTGATCAGCATGTTGCTTTTTTGCTTTTTCATCAAGCATAATGCCTCTTGAATACTAACTCTTGGATGCCATAAGTACAATATGCAACACTTGCTTTTCGGCCGAATTGATCATCAGAATGAAGGTTATTGTCATCTAGATGACTTCACAAGGAAAATGTGATTCATGTGGCAATGCAACAACGGGACTTGCATGCAAACATTCATACAGCCCCCAAGGTTATATTTAGTATACGTCTTTAAAACAAAAAGGAAACGAGCAAGATGTACCTCCAATTGATCATTTCCTTGTCAACTGCACAAAAGAAAGAATGGAAATCAAACGACAAGTGCATATGGCAACCTTGGGTACCCACCTTCAATTCAAAGGACTTCAGGTCTCGAGCGAGCCGTTCTGCATTTATCCCTTCCCGAGCGAGCAGCCTGCCCAATACAGAATGTATCGCAGACAATCACACAAAACAAGCACATAAACCTCCAAGAGACAATACTCATGCAGCCTGGACGCGAAAAACATCGAGAAAGGAAACGGAATGGCGATCAGAGACGCGGGACAAGATCATAAGATGACAAGGAGAGAAACCTGGTGGCGGAGATGGATTGGGAGGGGGCCTCAGCGCGGATCGTTTTAGACTTGAGCTTCTTGGAGAGAGACTCCAACTGGTCGAGATTCCTCTACAAGGATTCCAAAGAAAAAGGAAATAAGACATCGGGCGAATTGATTAAAAGAGCAGACGGAGGAATGGGGGAGGACCTGGAGAGAGGGGAAGTGGGCGGAGGGCCCGGCGTGCTCCAGGAGCTTGGTGGAGGAGTGGAGGAGGTCAGTCCACCCGCTCATCTCCTGATCGTTCGCCATCTCCTCCCGCACCTCTCTTCGGGATGCAACTGTAGAACCCTAATTCCGAGTGTTTCGGTTCGAAAGATACAGAGGAAATAAAGAGCGGGCTGCGGGGAAAGAAGAGAGAGGCAAAATGCCAAGGGGTTTAGGGCTTCAATTTAAAGGGATTTTTCCTTTATTCCACACGTCTCCCACGTCTTATATAAAATTTAATTTAACTATTAAATTAAAAATTACATATATATGATTTTTTAATGTATTCTTTAAATTTAATTTTAAACTTAATTTTTACACCTTATGAGTTATATATATATATATATATATATATATATATATATATATATATATATATATATATATATATATATATATATATATATATATATATATATATATATATATATATATATATATATATATATATATATATATATATATATATATATATACCTTATGAGTCACTCTCTAACTATAGTTGGAACAAGAATAGTGAAACATTAATTGACATTAGTACTCTTTCAAAATTAAGCAATCAAGGCAAAAATAAAAAGAAAAACATTTTGACACACACACACACATTTCATTATATAGATATATTGCTAGACAGATAGCATTTTTTACTAGCTTAATTTAGAATGATATCAGTGTGCTAAATGAGATAAATAAATACATACACTAATGTGTAATATGTAATGCTAATTTGACGTTCCACTTAAATAAGAATGACTTCACATATACCTTCAAATTATTTAAAATACAATAATAGGTATCACAAACCTACCCAGCCGTCTTAAATTAATCAAATTTTGAGACAAATACTCATATGATTGAATAGATAATCTAAGTTGTACAGATAAAAAGATCTTCATTGATAAAAGATAAAAAAGATAAATATCGATTATATCGACGAGAAAATAAAATCCTGGATTACGAACAATGGTTCGATTTAAGATGAAGAAAAATGGATGGAAATAATTATAGATTTTTTGACGAAACTAAACTAAACAGGAAGATCAAAAATCTTAAAATTTATTCAAGATTATTATGAAAAATCATGAATTGATTAAAGTAAACTACAGCACACATCGATAGGAATTGATAAAGTGGAACCGAGAACTAAATCCGACAAGTATCTAAATGCAGCATCGAAGAGAGGTTCCCAACTTTGGATTGATGCGCTCGCAGGTGGCAGATTCACTGAAGGACATGATGCTGAAGGCTATGGGATTCTTGCTATTAAAGAAGGTCTACGGCTTGACGTGAACGAGGGCATCAAATGCGATGCATCCTCCTCGATGGATTTTGAACATTATCAACGACATATCCCATTGTTGAATCGGGTGGTAATTTTGTTTTGCTGGATCTTTTTCGTGGAAGAAGGTATCTTCTTCAAGGGATATCCATGCATTCTTCTTGTTCATGTTGGCTGCAAGGGTGCAAGCAGATGCCTCGAAGAGAGGAAAGGTGGTGGTGGTGGTGGCCTCTCCATGTGTTCATGGCCTTCTGTGGCATGTGGTAGTGCAGAAAAGGCTGCCTCAGGCACTGCCAATTCGTGGATTCTCCACGAAGGAAAGAAACAGGTGAAGACAGTGATCCAAAGGCAAAAAGATGTTACACTTCTATCATACCTCACGGAGAGGGAATCCAAGATAGCCTGCATCACCAGTATGTTTCAGTGCCCACTTGGAAGAGTACTTTGTAGGACGTCCATGAAGCTCACAAAACTGAAGTATACAGTCACTAATCACATGCATCCTTCATTGTGATGGTTCATTAGCCATGAGAACTACCTGTCAACTGCTACTTCCAAATGAAAGACTGAGGTCATTACATCTATGGGCCAGAAATGCCAAAAGTCATGCAATACTAGTGGCTGCAATTGTCATAGCAACAAGTTCATCCTTTCTGATTCCTTTTCTGATTCTTTTTCTACCATATTTTGACCAAAACATCATGATGTTGTGATCATGGGACTGGAGTGGTTTGCAGCAAAATCCAACCAGGGCAGTGTAGAAGCATATGCCTGGGGATGGATCATAGACTTCAGATGCACACATGAGAGCATTTGATCACAATGGACTTACAACAAGGGTTCGGCTTCATCTTTCAAGCAACGGTAGTAACACAGATGTTTAACTCTATTAGTTGGGAAATGATGAAGGTGGATAGATTGCTACAACAAAGGGAACACAAAGGAGGAAGTGCAGTTGACCATGATGTTTGTGTTAGGAAGGTGGAACAGCTGAAAAGAGCACTGCCTCCTCCAGCTAAAAAGGCATTGACTTGTTGGGAAGAAACTCCAAAAGTGAAAAAGAAGCCTCATCATAAACTATGGTGTATGCACAAAAGAGCCCATTCCTGATACAAAACTTGGGCTTGTGGGAAAGAGATGGCCGTCTCCCTTTGCTTTCTTAATTCAGTTGTACACTGCAATCATTGTGAGGAAAGTAGATTAGCAGAAGCTGTAAAGCTCTTCATCAGTTCTGTGAGGTGCATCTTCTGTGGCAGGCAATTATGTGCTTGGCCTGCCTGGTTTCCTCTTTCCACACCCTGCCAATGTCCTCTGCTATCTTCACAGCATCCAGGGATGCACCAGACAACCCCCTCCTCGTGAATCCAACAGCATAAAGCCCTGAGCTCCCTTTCCATCCATTTGGGAATGGATGCCTTGGGAAACCATCTTTGTTGAAGAAGTCAGTTCCCTGCACAAAATCAAAACCTCAAGGTGTAAGCTTTCAGCGATTAGAGCAAAGCAAATGACATTAACTGCCACCTCTTGTTCATATGCCCACTCCTATTTAATTTGTGTTCTCAGGATCCCAATATTATGCAAACTTGCATGACCATTAGATCATGTGGAATGCCATGCAGAAGCACATAGAATTACATGTTCTCTTCAAGCTAATAGTAACAAAAGAATTGGGAGAAGAACAAAAATGTGAACCACTTTGATCTCCTCTGACAAGGATTACACCGCATGGAAGGAAGAAAAAGGAAGTTTGATTAACCTGCAGCCATGAATGAACGTTGCTGCGATAACCGGTGGCCAGGATGACCGAATCGACGTCGATGATCGTGTGATCCACCAGCTCTGCCTTGCCATGCAAAAACCTCTTGACTCCAGGAACAACCTTTATCTCACCGCTCTTGATTTTGCTCAGGGCACCGATGTCCAACACGGGTGTCTTGCCCTGCGTGTTCTTCAGCTCCAGAGGACCCTGAGAAGGTCGTTTTATGCCGAGCTTCTCGATGTTCCCAAGTGTCATCCATGACAGGGCCAACAGGACCCTGTCGACCATCTTCAACGGAAGCCATTTCATCAAGGAGACAGCGAGCTCAAACGTCGATCTCCCTAATGTCTCCCGTGGTAGCACATGGACCTGTTGCACAAATCACTTGAATCAGTAAACAGAGTCCATGTAAGTGAAGCCAATGACGAGGGAATACAGTCGTAGTTCTTGTAACGTTGTCCTCACCGAGTCACGCACCACCATGGTGGGGAAGGCGTTATGATGACAGAGATCAAAGGCGACTTCCATGCCGGAGTTTCCGCAGCCGACAACAAGCACCTGCTTTCCCCGGTACGCCTCACCGGATCTGTAGTCGCTTGAATGTATCACCCGCCCGGCGAACTTCTCGAGTCCTTCCATCTCCGGGATCACGCAATCTGCATTCTCGCCTGCAGCCACGACTAGCCACTGGCAAATGTATTCCGCCTCGGCTTTCCTGCCCACGGCCTGGCGGCGTCCCATGGCGGTCCTCACCCGCCACATCCCGCAGGTGCTATCGTACTTCGCAGAGAGCACGGTCTCATCGAACTGTGGGTTGAGCTGGAAGTGCCGGGCGTAGGACTCCAAATAGTCTATGAACTGGTTCTTGGAGGGATACTCGGGGAAGTCATCAGGGAAAGGGAGCTTGGGAAGCTGGCAGAATTGCTTCGGGAGGTGGAGCTTTAATCGGTCGTAGGTGCGGTTTTGCCAGAGGGAGGCAATGCAGCTGGACCTCTCGAGGATCACGAAGGGGACGCCATGCTCCTTTAGGCATGCCGCCACAGCGAGTCCCGAAGGACCTGCTCCCACGATGAGCGGTCCATTCACCCACTTGCACCTTCTCTTAAAGAGATTCTCATGCTCAGCTAAACCAGCCATGATCAAAGAATCAGCGAGACGATTCCACTGACGAGGAGGAGAAGCTCTTTCGGTAGAACCAGTGGGGTTACGTGAAGGGTTCTAGCGGAGTTGGTATGATGAAATATGGTCGAGAGTTGTGAGGGACGAAGACGAGAAGCAGGAATAGTTCGCAAATGGAAGAGGGGAGGGAGTGTAGTATAAAGCTCGTTATGGTCAAGTGGGGGAGGTTGAGAGGACCGGAGGGGAGTATATATAAATAGTTGAGCTTGCCATGAGAGCTGCATGTGAGGAGTGTTTTGAGGTCCTTCCAAATCATAACCTTCGCCGTCTACGCCATTTGTTTAACATCTCCAAGACATGGTTTTAATCTCGATATGTTTTCTGAAAGAAGAAGGAAAAGAAACATCGAAGTTGTATATATTTCTATTGCAGGACTCAGAAACAGTACTGAGAATTTACGGGCCAACCTCTCGGAGCACCAAAATGCATACTCTACATTTTTGGACGAGTAAAACGCATGACCGAACGCGCAGCATATTTTGAGGACCTGACATAAGTTAGCATTGCTTGCTGAAGCAAAGAAAGCTGTTCAGCATCTGACACTGATTCTTTTCTCCATCAACTTGATGTTTTATCCATCACTTTCAGATGGCCAGAAAGAATATTGTGTTCTGAAGCATTTGCTGCCTTTCTCTGATCGATCAGGGATTTTGAGCTGGTTGCCATTGTCCAACTTACATACTCTTTTTCGTGCTTCTCCAAGTTTTGTGTTGATCAAACTCTTCAGCGATTTATAGAATCGATGCATCCTTGAGCATTCAATGCAGTATCCACTTTGAAATCCAGCACAGGGAGGGTTTCACATGATCTCCACGCCAGAGGACAGTGCTTACGTAGCGTCTCTTAATCTTCTCATGCATCTAACAGAAGCCTGCAGCTGACAAGGAGAACAGTCCTTCCTGCTACGGGACAAGAACTAAAAACGTTCTTCTTCCGTGCCATTTCGTCAAACACTTTTGCCTTCTAAATTACATGTAATGATTTCTCTCACAAGCAGCTTGCTGTTTCGAAATCGGCAAATAGATCTTCCTCTTGATGGACTCTTTGGCAGCATATTAGCCATTGCTTGCACAATCAACAGCAGCCTAAGCAGTTTATCGTGGACTATCACACGCACCTGTTACCTTCACCAAGACGGTAATCAATCTACTGTACCAGTGGCCATTGCTTATGCACTACATTTTCCTGATCATGGTAACTTGAAAGCTTGCCAATCCAAATATTCTGCAACTTCTCTCCATTCCACATATCTAATTGGACCTGAAAACATGCTAATTGGGCATTGAACTAACACACCATGTTGCCGAAGCCATGTGGGAGGAGAGGGAACATTCCAAGGCGAGAGAAAAGTTTGAGAGTGATGCATGAGGCCGTAAAATGATTAGGAGATATGGGAAGGAAGACCGAAAGGGAGAAGAGGAGATACATGACAAGGGGAAAAGGATAAGCGAAAAGGAGTTTTGATTCGAGTACTTGCTGCGGCAAGACGAATCATGCCATCCAACCCATCACAAAAATGACATCAATAGAACGCGTCTCACTGTTAGGAATCTATAAATCTTTTAAGCAGTAGAGCCCCTTCTTTTGGGGTTCTCATGATGATGAAATATTAAATATAGAAAAAGATTCGGGATTCCAATTCTTGGAGGTGGGGACGTCTTGGGGCCACGTAACGGAAGAAAATGTGGGGGGGTTTTGTGGACATCCAATGAGAGCAGGCCACGGGAGGAGGGTCCCACTTGGCAGACGACACAAAAAGTAGCGGATGGGGACGACTCCGACGGGAATCTTCGCATGGCGTGGGGCCGACGTCGAGTATCTATGCTGTCCCGTGTATCGCGTCTTTCCTACGTGGTGCGATCGCCACCACGTCGGACGGCTGCGGACCACGAAGGAAAAGGAGGGTGGGGGGAGGGCCCCACGGGGCGCACGGATTTTGAGGCAGCCTGGCCTTTACAGTTGGCTCCTCCCCACGGCCCATGACGCACTGCTCGTGCCATCTCTGCCCGTGAAACTTTCCTAACCCACCCCGCTGCACCAACGTCCCACCAAAGCAAACAAAGAACGGACTAGAGAATCTTGTAGCGAAACCCTACCCTCCCACCCAACAGATTCGATCTCGACCGAGGAAAATGACACGTGCACATCCGATTGTGATTTCGATCGGTGCTCGTTTGATTATAAGCCGGACACAGTCACACTCGAGAAGATGCTCAGTTAGTATACGACGTCACTGACGAGGCAGACAATCAAATTCGATATTAATAAGCTTGAAATCGACTAAAATCTTTAATCTTTCTAAGATGATATGATGTGAGGAAGCATTGGATAGATAGTTTGATGACCTGCTTTTTAAGATACTTATGATTTGTACTAAGAAAATATTAACTTTCTTTTAATCGTCTTTATATATGCAGTAGGTTGTTGACCTATAAGCCCTAATTCTTATATTCCCTATCATTAATAAAGTGTTCCGCGTGTGGAGGCTGAAGCGGTGATCTCAGAAATGATTAAAAGAGTTGTCGTGGATCAGTGCTCAAGTCACGGAAATAATATTCCTACCCTGTAATGATAGGCATCTCGTGCATTAGATCATGTCTTTGTTTCTCGTATAAAGGCTTTATGGAGGGTCCTTCAAGGTTCATTTATTGTTGCGAGAATGATGATCCCGGATGTTAGGATTTGAATAGTAACTTGGAGTGATGGTGAACCCCCCAAGTCTCTATAATCCGAGAGTGAAGCTAATGGTGGGGAGGCATGTGCATGGAGGTAGCCCTTGGCTTTTCTTTTAAGGGTACTCTATTCTTTTCATGTCAATGAAGGAAAAAAAAAAGTGTAGGGTAGGGCATTTGGCTTTTCCCGAGTCCTTATATTCTTAGGGCATGGGAATGCATGCTGCCAACTTTGCACTTGGCCACTTGTTAAACCAAAGCTTGGAACTGGATCACTCCAAGGGCAACATCCAAAGGTGATAGAAGACTGCATGCCATCAGTATCCTCATCAAAGCTAGCTTGGTCAGATAGGGATGTGCATGAACTGTCATCACCATGTCTCTCTCTCTCCATCTCTTTATTACACCCACGCATGCATCTGCTGCTACACATCAAATCCTCACCTTCTGTAACGCCGCTGTAATCGCGCTTTTTGAAGTAAAAAAGAAAAGCTCTCAGCTGCAGAAGCCATGCAGATTTCAACTTTGGACTAATCTAATAGGAAGCCAGTGGGCACGAGAGAAAGGAGGTGGTACCAGCAGATTATTATATATAAGGCAGAATCCTATGGATAGGGTCTTCTTACACACGCATGACAAAAGTTGTAAAGAGGTGATGGAGAACTTCTCTCTGGTTTCCTGCAATGGCTTCGAGGTTTTCTCGGCCGAATCTATTGCATGGATCCTTTAGAGAAAAAGAACATCCAAAGGTGGAGAGGAAAGGCATATATACTCCATGTTTACACATGTCCTGCGGATTCCGGTCTTATTCATGTACCTTAAAGATATAGTTTTCAAGCCTTTCAATTTTCATGATAAGTTTCTTTCACTTAGTTAAAGCTCATTGCAATGATTATATCATGCATGGGCTGTAGACATTTAGTCAGCTCAAACTTTTCATCTACAATGATTGCTGCACATTACTATATACAAGGCAGCGATCAAAGTGTAACCTACCTAGTGAAGAAAAAGGAAAAGAAAAGTGTAGCGTAGGATTCAATTTCTAGCACAAAGCTGTAAGTTGTGTTTCACTGGTTGATTTTTGTATGGTTTAATCATGTGATTTTTTTAAGTCGATTTGATTTAACTAATTGCGCGCCGGTAATGGCATCGACACTCGGCTCTAGAATTGATTGAATGTCAAAAAGGAATGGCTTTGATCACACAAGTAGTCAGTCACAATTATTAGAAGATTATGCCAGCCACTAATTTTATATTCTCAGCAAAAGATGGATAAGCATAGATGCAAACTCAACATTTGAAGCAGGCTATGGAATTTAAGATTCTGAATAGAACAGATTGATTAGGTTGGATTGGTGTTGGATCATAACAAGGCTAACTCACCAATAGATCTTAAGGTTGATTTTTAACACACACACACACACATACAGAGAGAGAGAGAGAGAGAGAGAGAGAGAGAGAGAGTTGTGATCAACACAGTGGATCAAATTTAACTGGCCAAGTTGGTTCAGCCACAGGAAAAAAGGGGTTGCCACCCTAATAAACCGATAGCTTTGTACCACATGTACTATAAGAATTTTTCCATGTCAGGCTACAAGCTCAATCACCTTGATAATTTTTAGTCAAAAATAGCATCATAAATAAGCTTTTTTCTTTTGATTTTTCGACTTCGTATCAGAATAAAGAAACAACCGAAGAAGATTTGATGCTCGGTAGCTTCTTCAGGCATGAGCTTATTTCACCAGAATACTTTCATCTCTAAACCACACAAAATTCAGCTTGTTTGTCTTATGATTTGAGTCGAATCAGTATCAAGTGACCAGTCCAATGATCATCATAATGTGATCAGAAATAATCATTTGCTTAAAACCCAAAGAGAACTCATAGATTACTGTTCCTCCCCTTCTCCTTCTGGAGTCATCAAGGGAAACCAATATGAATGAAGAAACTAGAGCTTATTCCTTATGGTTACAACCCCAACATTTGGCCAACTCCCAGTGAGCTGGTTCAGTTAATATGATCAGTTGGAAAACAGTTGAGTGTCAGTGAAAAGGCATGCTAAGATAGCATGTGGCATGGTCATATCTTATTGTTTCTGCTCTACGTAAGTTCTTAATATTATCATGAGAAGGAGATTCTTTGATGTTCTTGGAGCATGGGATGGTTGAGATTGAGTAATGTTCTTAGTCATAAAGCCTTCTTCCTAGCTAGGTACATCATCACATGGTATATAAAATATTAAACTATGTGATTTGAACCTCTTAACATTAATTCTTGACCTTTGTTTTAAGAAATAATCTTGTCTTTCATAGAAGCTGGTGCCTTGGAATGGAAATGTTATCTTCTAGGACTTGAAGATTGTGATCCATGGCCTTCTTCCTCCTTGTTTGTGGTTATCATGCCACTTCCAAGGTGCATGCATTAAGTGTCAATTTGATTTCTTGCATTTTTCACACATACGCAAAGCTTTGTGAACTAATTAACAATCAACAAACATAATCTTCTTTGGATTTAAGACCCTAAATCTTATAGTTCTATCATCACAAGAAATCTCTTGTTTGTTTGGTAAGACATTCATTTGCTGAATCATTGTTTAGTACTTTTTCAGGGGGTAAGAAATGATGATTTTAAATGACAAATAAGTCTCCATAGGCTTCATCGAATTGCTAACTATCAGCTAGTAATAACTAAATAGAAGCCTCCTAATGCAGGTTACTATATGACTTTGCATTGTCAACACTTCATAACATGGAACAAGTTCATCTTTTAATCAATGGAAAGGACAACAACTAATTGAAGTTAATCAGCTGCAACTGTTATTGAGAGAATCATCATTTGGTACTAATCCTCTCCAAATAAGACAAATGAGTCATGAACAGGACAACCTACTAATTTGGTGCTTAGATTATAGGTAGGGATCCTAACACAGTGCTCCAAGATAAATAATAATCGATGGATCCAACGATCAATCTACGGTTCCTAAACAATCGTGCCACGATAAAGAGCCTAAAAGATTAGTTATTTCGACAACTTTGTCGGGTTTAGTACTCTAATATTATCAGTTTAGCAAAAACTTCGGCTCACATGGTGGAGTTTAATCAACTAATCATCATTAATGACTACTGTTTTACTGTGTTTTCATTATCGAGGGACAAATTTACCTTCCAACACCAATCGATCTTTGATATGATCGAATTTAAATCTAAAGCACATTTGGATCTCAAGCGACAAATGAAAGATGCACCCATCATCTACCTTTTTTAAGCCAAAATAGTTCTTAAGGACCTATCTTAAGCGACAAATGTGTGTGTGTTCAAGAACTATCTAAAGGACCTATTCCTCAAGCATGAACTATCTAGAGTTCTATGGACCGCGTTGAAGTACGTGAGATTGATTGATCACATGGAAAAATAGTAGGTCAAGCTAGGGATGAACATGTGATCAGTGCATTGGTCAAGGCAATCATCGTTAAAAGAATATATATAGTGTTGTATCTATTGTGCTTGTCGTCTTAGCCAGAGAATACAAGGTTCCTGATCCCATTTAATCTTGCGTTTCAGCAATCAAAGGCAAGAGATTTGGGATGCTAAATTGCTTCAAAAACTGTTCACTGGTTTGACTACATGTCACATAGTCCAAAGTTAGATGTGTACATGGAATGAGTCACATGAACTAATCATTGCCAATCATCATGGATCTTGCGGCCGCCTCATAGTTAATTTTCTCTTTGAGAACAATCATGGAGGCATTAAACATAGGTATGAAGATAGTAAAATAATAGTGATTATTATAAAAGTTTGTCACCATCCAAAACTTAAATCATTATTATGTATTTGTTCATTTCTGATTGGGAGTAAACCAAGATGTTACAAAGCAGAGAAAGCTTGTATGATATTGTTGAGCATGTAATTAATGCTACAAATTGTAGCTCTCTTATTACTTTATGAAACAAGGGATTCCAATCTCAGTAATTTCTAATCCGAATCTCCTATCGGTTGATCAAGCCTTTTCCAAACATGCTATCAACCAAACCATCAGATTTAAAATTGATGTTTCTGAGAATTCTTGATCCACTGGATGTCCACCTGACTTCAACATGTCAATGTATCGCTGAATTGTTTCGTCAACACCAATTATCAATATAAATGTTCTTTTTTCTTGTTTTACTAGAACAATCCATAGTATAGATGTTGATAGCCGATGTACTACTTCCATAAATCTTTCTTTTTAACTTTGTTTATGACTCCTATTGATGGATGGGGTGTATGAAGTGAGTGGTGTGATGTATGATGAGAAAAATAAAAATAAAAAAAGTGATGATAGATGATCGAGTCAAAAAGTTAAAGAAGAATAGGTGGTAGCAATGTAGATGTTAACTCATCTTTCCGATCATGATTTGTGCAATGATTGAATAAATCTAAATAAGTAAAAATAATATTACTATGTAAAGGTAATCAAGTGATTAGAATGCTCATCATACGTAGAAGGATAAGCAAGTATGCCAAAAGCTAATTCTAAACTAGATTCAATAAAAGGTTCAATCAATTCTATTCTCTAAATTAATAGATAACATAAATTTTGAGTGGGAGGAATAATCCTTTCATAAATAGTCCTGATATAAATAAAATAATCTAATACTCTTAAACTTGGAGGTTAAACCGGTGACTAAGTAGATAGTGCGATACAGGCGATGATACTTAAGGTGATGGATGTCAACGAGGGCTGATATGAATGCTTCTTTTAGTATGGTGTCACTACTAGTCATAGGTGTCATGCAAATCAATTAGATGAGTGATGACACGTGTGACATGATACATATTCTTTTTGTTCATTATATTATTTGATATTTTATCACTTTTTATTACTTGTTGTATATATGCACATATATATTGTGATATCCATTGATTTGTGGAATGAGAATCAGATCGTGATGAGATCATAATAATGAGACTGATTTACCTTTAAACACAGATCCTAAATAATTTCGGTAATAAGTTACTCAAGAGAGACATCGAGATAACCGGACAGACTAGTGTACTGTATACCTGTACATATGATGAAGGTAGTTGGTTTCGTAGCTGCTCATGTGAGGACATTAGGGATATATTGCATATGCTCATTGGAGAATGAGTTCACTAATTGATCCGCTCATAGAATGTTGGATGGTTGATGATGCCTTATTGTTAAATAGTGATTCTATGGTCCCAATGATATATCTGGTCCTTAGACTTCGGACACAAGGATGTCATATATGATTACTCTATTCTTGAAAATTTTAGATATAGCACAATCGATCATCGAGAGTAGCAGCCAATCTTACGAGGACTATTGAGTGTCGATAGAGTATTATCCACTCTCGGTGTCATGAGAGCAATATCTTATATGTTCTTGCTCAAATAAATCTCTGGCCAGGGTCATTCAGATTGAGAGAGAAAGAGTTATTAAGGAGAATCTGATTAGAGAGAGACTCGAGTAGAAATTGAATGAGTATGACAGTATCATGTCTGGTATACGGTCTTTGGGAAATTAAATAGATGGGGAACTATAGATATATTGTAGCTAAGGACAGACATGTCCAATGGTTTGGATTCTCCTGTATCGTTTGGGGACTGTGGCGTAGTGGCCTAGTATGTCAATAGTTGATGTGTCGAGTGAATTATTATGGAGATAATAATTCACCGAGCAAAAAGGAGTTCTAATAGATATAAATGATGGCCAGCTCAATATTGAGCCTAAGGGTCACACGAATATGATAGGTATTACAACGAATAGAAGTTCGGATATGAGATATCCACTAGAGCCCTTATCTTATTGGATATCCAATAAGCCATTGAATCATTGGATCGATCCTATGGATGAGATCCAATAAGAGTCAATAAGAGATTATTGGATAAAGATTCACTAATCTGAGAGGCTTGGATAGTTGGATGAAGATCCACTGCCCAATAGGATAGTATCCATTATGGTTAAGTTGATAGGGGGTTTCTATAAATAAGAGGGAATCAAAGGTTCATAGGCTAGAGCTTCTCTTGGTTGTCATCTTCTATTCTCCTCTCCTCTTCTCCTCCTCAAATAGTAGGCCTGAAGATTTGAAAAACGTCGTTGCAGCCCTACTGTGTAGATCACTGCTGGAGAGGAGGGTACTTGACTTCCTTCATCATCTCCTATAGATCTGTAGGGTTTCAGGGATATACGATCTCCCTAGGTAACACAATTTTTATATACGTAGTTTTCAGTTTTATGAATTTTGCATATCAATCTTTGCTCGACGATAAATATAATTTATAAGAAATTTGGAGATTTTTATTTTCTGTTATTCTGCTATACATGTGATGTCGACCCTAGATTTCCCTACAGTCACTACTATGATGGCAATGATGCTGCTACGATAAAGATAAAGAAGACGGATGATGGAAAGGAGGGAATAAAAAAAATATATAGTAAGGCCTCTCATCCTTAAAGACTCTCTTCTCACTCAGGCCTTTCATATAAGAGTTTTGATAGCTACAATCACTCAATTAAAGGGGAAGAAGGAGTTTATAATACTTTTATAATGATGAATATTCCTTAGATGAGTGATATATACTTTATTCTAGAAGAGAAGTGAATAGGGACCCATAAGATGAAGATAAATATTCACTTTTGGTTGAGTGTCACATCATTCTAAAAGAGCGACGAGTATGAATCATAAGATAAGAACAAGTGTCACTCTTGCATGAATGTCATAAACCCTAAACGTATAAGAGTGGGGGTTAATAATTCATAGAATAAAGACATGTCTCCACTCCAAGGTACTCAGGTGTGTGTGGATATATATATATATATATATATATATATATATATATATATATATATATATATATATATATATATATTTATTTATATATGGCATCCCCTTTTGATGGCTTCATACATGCCCAAGACAAAAGCCTAATATAAATGCGTCCAATGCCTAAATCCTACTATAATTTAATAAAAAAATAAAATATGTATGATTGACCCTCTATAGCCATTTAGGCATATATGACTTTGGTGTGTCAATTTTGAGTTCTTCATGTCCTCTTGAACCATTGTAATGGTATGGTGGTACTTTGATCTCTATCAACTCTCTTCTGATAAAAAAAAAATTACGATTGGTGAATGAAATTTGAGATACTACTCCAGGAGGTTAGGGTCTATTAGTTGTAACTCCTCTTCTAAAATTCATATGTCCTCAAGGTTAGATTATCCATATCATCATACCAAATATTTACACTCTTGGTCAACGAGAGAGATAATAGGTTGGTCATCCAAGATATTCTCAACTTGCTCTCAAACAATCAAGTATAGAGAGAACTATGGAATTAGTGGTACTAGCATAGAAGAAGAGGAATAATCTCGTTGTCATTAGTGCATGTGATTATATCTCTAACGTGGGCTCTAGTGGCTCATGATAGAGTGGTAAGTCTTTCACTTTGGAATTAGAGGTATTGGCATAGACATTGATGATGCCCATGTCAACTGGTAGCTCAAGGATATAAGCATCATCACTGACTCTTTGTTATATTTTATAAGGACCCATGCTCCTAGCATATAACTTTTTATGGCCCTAGTGGGATATCCCTTAGGTTGGATCTTATCATCATTTGTTTTTCCTCATAAAAAGATTAAGACCTACAATGCATATTTATTTTTGACTTATATAATTCATCGCTCTAAGTAATCTTTTATCCAGTCTCATCATGCAACTCATGAATATTTTTAAGAAAAAATTCAATAACGTCTGAGAGAGAAAAGTGGGTGAGAAGAGACGAAGATCGATAAGTTTTCTAGATTAATAGCTAATGATAACTTGAAATAGACTAACACCAGTTGAGTAATTGATGGTGCTATTAAATGAGAACTCGGTTATAGGTAATATCTTATCTCGATTAGTTATATGATCATCTACCAAATATCGAAGCAAGTCACCCAACAACCTATTGACCACTTTAATTTAGTCATCAATTTGGAGATGATATATCGAGGAAACTTAAATTTAGTCCTTAGAAATTTCTATGGAGTCTTTAATAATAGCTGATAAAATGTACATTTTTATACCATAATGAAATTGGAAAAATCATGCAACCTAACAACTTTCTTAAGGAATATTTTGACTATATGAGAGACATCAAAAGTCTTAAAGAAAATGATAAAGCATATCATCTTTAAAAATCAATCAATAAGAATAAAGATATAATCTATCTCGTAATAGTGTGAGGGAGACCCAATACAAAACCCATAACTATTTCTTTTCAAAATGAGTGTGGGACAGGTACTAGTGTGTATAGGCCTGTGTTATGTTTTTTAGTTTTAGCTATTTGATAAGTATGGTAATACTTAATAGGCTTAGCTATATTCCTTTACAAGGTTGAGAATGAGAACAAGAATTAAGGCTTTCTTGTATGAACTGTGAAATGGTTCATCAACTTGCCTCTTGAGCTCTATATGCCAAGTGAGATTCTATTGGTAGTAGGGGTAATTAATCAAAAAGTTCTTTAGGTGTTATATCAAAAAAATCCTTTAAAATTTTTATGACATTAGGGAGCAATTTTGTCTTAGATTCAAGAGGAGTCTCTTTAAAGGCAAAAACAATTTCCGAGTCTTTTAGCTAAGCAGAGAAAGGATCAAACTTCAAAATGTACAAAGACTTAGATATAAGTATAAATAATAAAATTATCCTCTTAAAGGTATTAGTTATAATCTCCTTAGGGGGCAATAGGACCAACTTAATCTTCGTCCCATCATGCTCAAAGTAGTAGGTATTGACTTTGCCATAATGTATGACATACATGTAGTATAACTAAGACTTATCAAATAAGAAACATCCATAGGAAGCATATCATATCAAACTAGGTCCTTATATGTAGCTAAATTAATAGAAACTAAACATCTATAGATAATAAGTGTGCTAGTTTTGTCTACCCAAATCATATTGTTGGGTTACGAGTATGATTTACATTTAAGTTTAAATTTGACTATGGTGGTTTAGGATACTATATTAAGACTATTGCCCCAATCTATGACAATCTTACAATTATGATCATTACACTTAGTATATGTGTGAAATATACTAGTGCGATGCTAATCTTTAGAAGTTTTGAGTTGAGCCAAAATAATGCATAATCATAATAGTACATAAGGTAGCATTAGGTGGTCCCTCATTATCATATACACTAACTAGATTATCATTCTCATCATCTTAGTACTTCGGTTTATGTGCATTTTGTGAGTGTTTTAAACTTGGTTATTTATTATAGTGTCGAAGTCTTATATATATTGAATTATAACTTGCATGTAAATAGAAGTACAAATTATATATATATATATATATATATATATATATATATATATATATATATATATATATATATATATAAAATAACAAAAAGACATGGCCCTTGAATTATAATAAGTCTTTAGCAAATCTTAAAATTTGAATGAGTTTAAGAAAATTTAAGTTTTAAATATCATGCGGAGAATAATAAGCTACTTAGGTATAATTAAAGTAATAAAGAGTTAAAAAAATAAAAATTAAAGAATAGTATTACGCTAAAAATATTGAAATCTATAAGTGAGATTGAAAGATGAATTTAAATCAAAATATATCATTCTTATGGAACTAAATTAGGCTCAAATTAGGTAACTTTAAGAAAAAAATAAAATAACTTGGAGAGGAGGTCTAATGGGGTTGAACCCATGACCTCTTGGTTGCCTCTTAAGCAACTCTCCAAAACTAGCTCCTATTTACTTCAATCTTATCTTCTTCAACACATAAATTTTTTTAATTTTTATTTTTTCTCTTATATTTTAACCCTTTCTTTATTGAAACCTAAGGTTCTTGGTTCTAAAGCCTAATTCCTCCCTTGTTATACTTAGGATTTTAGTTTTATAAATTATAAACTAATTTTTCATTTATTTTTGAGTAATAAATACTTTAAATTAATATTTTATTTTTAAATTTATGGTTCTAAAGCCTTTAATATAACTTTAATATTAGATTGGAATATAGAGTTAATACCATCTTTATATACAAAGATATGAGATATATAAATTTAGTTAGTCCTAACCCTGTTTCAATAGAACATAATATGTGTTAATAGTTAGATTGGGGGATAGTTTAGTCTCCAAATGATTCTATTTTAATCTAAAATTTAATATGTATATAGTTTTATATTATCTTTTTTTTTTTTACAAATTTTCATGATAATTCTATGAAGTAAGATTACTTTTAGAATTATAGAGTAGTTTGATTGATACTAATTAGTTCATTTGATTATAGAGTGAATTATTAAAAAATTAATAGTAAAATTTAGATAAAATTTAGGTTTAGTATAGTCTATTTTAGAAAAAAAAAATTATCAAAATTTTTCTATGAATTATTTCTATGAATTATTATAAATTAATAATTTAAAAGATAGGGTTATTATTTAAAACATTTCTTAATCCTATACTCCCGATTTGATAGATTTACTGTTCCCTAACACACCCAATCGGAATATAGTTTTTCACTATTATCTTTATTTTTGAGTTAAATCTGGTAAGTGTAAGTTTAATTCATTATAAAATAATAGTCATATAAATTATTATATTTATAATATATTTTGGAAAATATATCTCATAGGATATGAATATGTTGAGCTAGGCATAAGTTTAATGTTAATGTATATATTACATAAGCATAAAAATATATGAATTATGATAAAAATATATTTTATAGATGCATTTATGACGATGTACAATATTAGAGTGCATATATATTCTATGACATACAGATTGTATGAATATGTTATGATGTGCAATCTATGTATATGTTATAACATATGATGTGAGAGTATATATATATATATATATATATATATAAGTTCATAAATATGCTATAATCCACGATGTATAGCATTTTGAGTTATTTTGATGTAGAATTTTACTTTTTTTTATTTTGCATATGCTATGTTATATAATTATATTTGTTAATGAAGTCAGTATGTTTATCATTAAATATCTTATACATATAATTTTAAAATATTCTATATGCATACCCACCTAAATAAAGTTATAAAAGCTTATCTTTATTAAGTTATTACTCACTATAGATCTTATTTTGTAGATAAGATTATTGGTACGCTATCTAAGTGATTGGATATAAAAGTGAGTATGTGTGACCCATGCTAATGCAAATAAGGATGATAACCTGTGGATATTTCTATATATAAAAAATTTAGATATATTATGTGTGTATTTTTATTTTGTTAGAGTTTATAATTTTGTATATGTCAAAATCATAGTATATAAGAAAATCATATCATTTTATTTAGTAAATTAGCATATTTTACTTTTAAGATCGCTAACTTGTATGGTAGTAGTAATTGAATTAAAAAGTGATATCCTACTTAGTCATATATGTAAGATATATATGGAACTTGAAGTATTATATTTATTCTCTCAAACTATTTTACCATTATAGGATACATGCAAAAATGCCTTTTGAGGTGGTGTAGCATATTACCTAGGTCATTAGGATTGTAATCAATTTTCTGTTAGACTAAAGGTTAGGTCATCATTGGGATGATCATTTTACCTAAGTGGCAACCGAGCGGCTTCAAGAGTGATTAAGCGCTCTTTGAATGTTTGATAGTGTTTTTTATAATAAACTAGACGAGCATCTATAGTCTCAAATTTGGCATTAATTTGAGCTAACAATTATGTAATCTGATCTAAATTCATTATAGGTTGCCCCAGGTTGATGGGCTCATTAGGATAGTAAATAGTTTCATTATGGATAGTCATATTGGTAGAATGTGCACAATATGGGCAATTATGACAATGCTAGGATATTAAACTATATGGAGAGGCTACAAGCGATTTTTTTGTTCAAATTTTTAGGGATAGTTTTTGACTCGTAGAGCTTCAAGTGAGACAAATTTGGGCATATTTGGAGATATCTAGATGTGAAAAATGAGTAGATCAATACTAAAAATAAAAACTAAAGATTACTAAATATAAATGATGACCAAAAGAAGTAAAATAAGTTGTATAAGAACTAAAAATGATTGGACCAACTTACCTTGAGACCAAACTGATACAGAGGGTAAGTGGCGTAGTGTGTGATAAGTAAAAATAAAGAGTATGGTGAGAGGTGATAGAGTTAAAAAGTTTACGAATAACGAGTGATAGCAATGATAATGCTAACTCATTTTCCTAACCATAACTTGATTAACTTTGATTAGTTTAAGTAATAATTTAATAAATCAAAATAAAATAAGTATAAAATAATTATTTAAAAGTAATCAAGTAGGGTTAGAAGGCTCACGACAGATGGAATGATCAAAAATAAAATTTGTCAAGAGCTACTCTTATACCAAATATAATAAAATCATATTATCTAAATTAATACATTATATGAGCTTCAAAAGTAGAAAATATTTCTCTCGTAAATAGTCCTAATACAAATAAAACAATCGAATACTCTTAGCCTTAGTATTGAAATGAGAGCCAAGCGGATGATGCGATTGAGGTGGTGTAGCTTAAGGTAGTGGTTGTTGATAGGATCTACATCGATGATTAATATGGTTACTCATTTTAGTGGTGGCATCATTGCTATGATGGCGATGATACTACTATAATGAAGATGAAGAAGGTATCTGATGGGAAAGAGGGAATGAAAAGAAGATAGGGAAGAGTCTCTCACTCTTAAGGACTCTCTCCTCACTTAGGCCTCTTGCTTAGGGTTCTTGGTAATTGTAAGCAGGGGGGGGGGGAGGTTCATTTGATGAGTAGCATATGCCCCATTCTAGAAAGGAAATATGTCCCTATCCATAGGATAAAGATAAGTATTCATTCATTCTTAGATGAATGCTATGAATATCATTCTAGAAGAATAATAAGTAGAGATCCATAGGATAAGTAGTGTCCACCATTGTCTATGTTATACACCCCCTTTTAATATGTGTCCACCATTTTAGAGATATATAAGATAGAAATATGTGTCCATTTCAATATCCTCTACCACTCATACTTTAAGATATGTGTATAACATTCCCTTGATGACCGATACAAGCCTAAATCCGAAGCTTAGTATAAATGTCTCATGCTCAAATCTTATTATAATCTAATAAAAAAATATGTGTAGAATGGGTCTTTGATAAGCATTTTGACTCATATAGCTTTGATGTAGTGATCTAAAACTCTTCATGTCATCTTCGACCATCAAAATAATGTGGTGGTACTTTGATCATCATCACTTATCTTAATTAATTAGAGTATCAATATTTCTTAAATTCATGTAAATATAAATTTTCATAGCATATTTTCTAAAGAATCATTTGTTATTTACAAAGAGTATCTAAATTAGTTAGCCATACCAAAAACTATCACTTTTTATAAAAAAAAATTATCTTTATCTATTTTTGTTAGATTAGAAAGTATTCTTTAAAAATTAGTTAGCCACCCAATATAGCGACGAGCCAATCATTAGCCTGTGCATTTTTATTGGAAGTAGCACCAAGACCTCTACATGGCACCACCTAGATTATATCGTCCCTTGTAACCCATCGACACTGAATCATAAATCGTGATTTCCACTTACAACTAATAACCCCTCAATAATATCACCCTCCTATTTCACATGCAATGCCATATGTAGCCAAGTCCTACCAACCCAGCCCACTTGCAAGGCCTCCCCTTTTTATCATGATTCCTTTCTTCGATGCTGAGCAAACACCACACATCGTAATGTCATTTCACATAATAGCGAGGATACCTAAAGTAATCGTTGCCTACATTGGCAAGCACCATATGTAGCGTCATTGCTTCCCTCAATAGGAATCGCTGCACGCAACACTGCCACCTATGAGTTCCTTTGCTACTGCTCATAATAGTAGCTGATGGCAGTAGCACCGTCGCATGTGCAACCACTACTCTCGGCAGGGTCGACAACCATAATAGGCTGCCACCCTCCACAATATTGCCGCTATCAATAAGCTACCCACGATAGCCCGTCGACCAAACATGGGTAACATGTCATGCCCGACTCTACTTGCATAAAGCGAGGAACCTTATATCGTTTGTAAGTAAGCGACAAGATGAACGATATAGGAAAGCAGATTGTTAACACAAATGGATCACTAAAGCATTGTATGATCAAAATAAAATAACACCTTTTCGCAAGTGAATAATGGTAACAAACAAATCTTCTATACTCTTATGATCTAAGATATTTGATTTCAAAATAATAATCATGCTACCATTATGCGAAAAATTACTTTAATTCTAGGAACTAAAATATAATAACCGTAGATCAGATCATACTACTATAAGCAATATAATAACCATAGAACAATAATCATACTACTATTATGCATACTTTTCGATATTATTCAGATATTTTTATTTGAACCAATAATACACTTTGTAATATGATACCTAAGCAATAACAATATAGATCTATTGGATAAACTAAACCTTACTTCTCTTTTCTTCTTATATTTATCACACATGTTGAGGCCTTAACAGAGAGTTTAGAGTAAATAATTATGAGCCATTTCCATCAAGATGATTTTCTAAAATATCCTACGTAGATTTTCTTTTTATTAGTAAATAATCATAATGATAATTCAATCAAATTTAGAATATATCTTATTTAATTAAATATGATCATGTAATCTAATAAGTATTCTTTAAAAATAAAAAAAAAATTGTTATCCCTAATTTATACTATTTACATATCACTTGATTATAACTTATTTGGAGGTAGAATGATAAACAATCAGCCAACCTCACACTTAGCTGAAACACACTGACAAAAAGAATGATGCTTCACTTGAGACATGATGAGGTTTCCTAGGTGGGCTTTAATTTGAAGTTTTAGGTCTACTTTAGTTATACAGGCTCGGAGAATGACAAGGATGTTGAATTGGTGTTGACTTTTGTTGATAAATTTTCGAGCCTATGAGACTCCAGCTATTGATGGCTCTATATCATGTCATATCCTGTTGATATTTTTAATGTTAGATCATTTATGAAACTAATTGATTTGATCCTACGAGATAATTGATTCATAAATTTATTAAATTTAAATAATTGATTATAATAATTAAATTTAAATTAATTATAATTCACCCATTAATTCAGGTAAATTTAGATCTCTATTAACTTCTAATATGAAACTAAATTGAGGTATTATAATTGATGTAATAGATCAAAATACAACTATCACCAGTATTATGATCATGACTCATGATACACGAGCCCTATCCGAAATGGATATGATTTTTAGTGAATGACTTTAGCAGCTATCTTGATGCTTTGGTTGTGAAGGTTTGTTAATCTGTGATGCCAACTGAATCAACAACACTATTACTTTTGCCAACTTACTTTGCATTGTAAGATACTACTTTTATGCTCTCATTAAACTATTTATCATATATATTTTCTCATTAAACTATTTATTATATATATTTTTATGTACATATACTCTTATGTATCATAGGAGTCAACTTTACAAGTTCTTCAATTCTCTCAAACTCATTCTCATATCTCTCTTTCATTCTCATATTTTCACTCTCCTAAACTCAACAAAGCTATGATTAAATTAAATTTATGAGGATTAAGAGGAAGATCCCTCTTAGTTAGAACATGGTAGAAAGAGTTGGATAATATCGAGTTAGACTCTTCGAGGAATTAAAGACACCTAACCATCACAATTGTTCGCCTAACATACAAAGAAAAAGATTGTAGTATCAATTGCACTATTAGAAAGAATCAAGTCAGGTGATGAAACACATTCTCAATCACATTCAATAACCCACTCAATCCACATATATTGTATTATTGTGGACAATAGTGTCTCAACTGATGATGGTGACAATGTCGGAGAGGCAATAGTCTTGTCAACAAAATTTGAGGGTGATGCATGAACAGAGGAGCAATATTTTATATATGCCAACCAAGATTCAAATCATATAACTCGATAAGATATTGATTAAGTTTATATATGAAATGGGAAAGAGAAGATAATGAATGATTTTGAGTAGATACGACATAACCTACATGATGTAGATATAGAGTAAACTCATCGTATTCACAACTATCATATTATGAAAAATCTTATGGCCAACAAATGATAATTGGTCATACTTCTTTGAGTAATAGTACAATGATCAATCTTATAATATAAAACAACACATCAGTGGCGAAAGTAGAAGTTCTGACATTCTCCATACTCGATGCTAATACATGTCATAATTGTACTTGCTTTAAGAGTCACCTTGGACACGTGTGATTCACGACGATTATATTATGATCATCACTACATTGATGTACCAATGACATATGATATATATATATATATATATATATATATATATATATATATATATATATAATGTCATGAGATTTGGTCTGACAAACATATCAAATTGATATACAAATACATAGGATTAATGATGTCGATCCATCAGCAATGGAGTCTTATTATTTTTTTTATTGATAGAACCAAGTATATTTACTGATTGATTATTTAATTTATTTGAATATTAAATTTTATATTATTAAAAAAAATATAATAATTCAAGTTATTTCTTTATAGATAATTCAATATTAACGGAAGGGCGATTCGAAACGTACTATAAAGCTATTTCTCAAAACTTAAAAAAGATATGTCACTATTCTTTCTTAATTTAGATTATTTTTACTAAAATTATGTTAAATTTATATTTATTTCTAACTTAAAATTTTTATTATCATTTTTTTTTATTTTTCAGATATTTTTGGAGTTATTTTTTATTTTTAACATATGGTTAGTATGCCTTGGTACATCATATCGACCAATGGTCGATACATCGGTATAAATCAAAATTACAAAACTTACATAAATCATCAATTTAATCCTATTTTGAATGGAATAGATGTATTATATAGATCTACTAATTCTTTTATTGCTAATAAAGATAAGTAAGAATTTGACCTAGAAGCTAAAAAAGTTAATTGGAAGTTTGATCTAAAAGAAAGATCAATCATGATTATATGCACAATAGGTTATTTCTTGATTTCATCCGGTAATTAATAATTTAATTAATTTTTTTAAAATAACAGTAGATAAGAACAGTGCATGTAAGGAGTGATATTATTGAAGTCAAGAAATATAAATTTGTTAAACATGATTAGATGCATAAAAAAGAAAGCTATTAGTGAAGGACAATCAATCTAGGGTTAAAAGATTATTTTCTCTCATTAAATCGGCCCAAGTGACAAGTAAATGGGCTCAAATAAACATTCTAGATGAATCAATCCCACACTCTATTGGGCCTTATAATTTGGGCTTATAATCACTAACAATAAACATCTAAAAATATTTTAATAATAAACAACAAATTAATATACGACTTATCCCAAGTGCATGACTTGACTTATCATTATTACCGTAAGATCTATTTTATTTCTCTCTACTTATCATAGATCGATGATCTGATATCTAAATTGTTTAAGATGATAATTAATTTAGCTTGAACTTTGATAAGTAATTTCTCATCGATTATCATTTAAAAAAATATTTATACCTACAAAAATTAGTGGACGAAAGCTTAATTACTAACTCATTACAAACATCATAACAGCTCCAGAGAGCTTTATTTGTTGCATGCTATCGGAATGGGCATTGGAACTCTCGTCGTGCAGCAAGCTCAGATTTCCAGCACTCAAAAGCTGGAAACTCTCTCTCTCTCTCTCTCTCTCTCTCTCTCTTCTCCATGCCCAATTACTCAATCAATTATTAGCAGTACTGTCAAGTCTAAACTTGGCAGCACTCGCCAAATTGCTGATAACAGCCGAGAGTAAATGGCTGGAAAAGCCAACACGGATGCGGTGTTTCAGGCAAAATCCACATGGCCAACACAGAGATGGGAGGATCATGCTCAATAATGGCATTTCCACAGTCTTTCCCCATGGCAGGAAGATGCAAAGGCGGAGAGCCCTTCACATGGCCTCGCCCATTTGAATACTGGCACCGGCCATGTGTGCATGTGGCTTGAGGTAGTGCTGTTGGTGGACTCCTCCCCCTATTATTATTGCACATCGATGAGGATGAGGTGTCATTAACATGCATATGTTCCCGTGGAATACACTTAGTTTGTTGTCCCTTAATGCAATCAACTCAGTCGAAGTGGAGTCATAGTAGCGTATGTCACATCAATGAGAATGGATTATGATGATGATTCTGTTCTTATTTCTGAAATCTGAAATTAGATGAAATGAAATAATCGATTCTGTCAAACTTACCACTGACCGAGTACAAGTGTTGGCAAACAGTAGTGGCTTGCTGCTAAACTCTCTTGGTGCTGAGACCAAGTAGTGAATCCGTCATCTGGTTTGCTGCTTGTCTGCCAATTGTTCCTGGAATGAATGCATCGAGTGTTCTTTATCAATACATATTCCTATTCAACAAGGTTAACAACTTTTGTGTCAGCCTTCATTCACCATTGCAGTAGGTTCTAAGCATAAAGGAACAAAGATTACTCCAAGTGTGGGAATAATCTCTACTTTACGCCAGCTTAAGACCCCCAAGGCTTTAAATACATCCTCTTCATGTTCGAGTGTCCCAACTTTGGAACCTTTTTACTCTGCTTGACATCAGCTGTTGCAGAAACCGAGATCTCACGAGCTAAGGAATAAAAAGCAAACAGGGAGACAGAGGAGTGATAGTGTCATTTCGTCGAACGACAAAATCCCATCTACTCTCCACCATCTTATAAACTCTTTTCTTCCATGATTCCATCTCTCCTGTCTTCCTCCGTTTGTAGTGTGGGAGCGGACCTTGAACAAAGGCAATGACGCACGGTTAGGGAGAAAGAAAGAGAAGGCAAAATGCAGCAGCCAATTGGCCTTCTCTTGTTTTCCTTCTTCTTCTTCTTCTTCTCCGTGCTGCTCTCCTGCGCTGCCATTTCCAGTGCAGCTGGCGCTACTGCAGACGATGAGATCTCCGCCCTGCTTGCCATCAAGTCGGGCCTGGTTGATCCATTGGATGCTCTCCGTGACTGGAGATCTCCCGCGGATCCTCGAGACTCCATGCACTGCAACTGGACCGGCGTCGGATGCAACTCATTCGGCTCCGTCGAGAAGCTTGACCTCTCGCATATGAACCTCAGCGGGTTGATCGCTGACGACGTCCAGCGCCTCCGCAACCTCACCACCCTCAACCTCTGCTGCAATGCCTTCTCCTCCTCGTTCCCGAAATCGCTTTCCGGCCTCTCGTTGCTCGGGGAACTTGATGTCAGCGCGAACGCCTTCGTCGGCCAATTCCCGACCGGCCTGGGCTCCTCCCCGGCGTTGACGATCGTAAATGCATCAGGCAACAACTTCGTCGGTCCGCTGCCGGAAGATCTATCCAATGCCACGTCTCTTGAGATCATAGACCTCCGGGGGAGCTTCTTCCAGGGATCGATTCCAACGTCCTACGGGAGCCTCCGTAAGCTCAAGTTCCTGGGACTTTCCGGCAACAACCTCACCGGAAAGATTCCGGTGGAGCTCAGTGAGCTTACATCATTGGAGAAGCTCATAATTGGATACAACGAGCTCGAGGGGAGCATTCCGGCCGAGTTCGGGAACCTCTTCAATCTTCGGTACCTCGACCTGGCCGTCGGGAATCTCGACGGCGCGATCCCGCCGGAACTGGGGAAGCTGCAGCAGCTGACCACTCTGTACTTGTACAAGAACGACTTGGAAGGCGAGATCCCGAAGGAGTTCGGAAACCTGTCGGCCTTGGTGATGCTTGATGTCTCGGACAACCAGATTTCCGGCTCGATACCGCCGGAATTGGCCCAGCTGAAGAATCTACGGCTCCTGAACCTTATGTGCAACAGGCTCAAGGGTCCGGTGCCGCCCGGCTTTGGGGACTTGCGGCGGCTGGAGGTGCTCGAGCTCTGGAACAACTCGCTTACAGGTCCCCTGCCAGCAAATCTTGGACGCAGCTCGTCGTTGCAGTGGCTCGACGCGTCCTCGAATTCGCTGTCGGGCGAGATCCCGAGCAGCCTATGCGATGGCCTCAACCTCACTAAGCTCATTCTCTTCAACAACGCCTTCTCCGGGCCGATCCCAGTCGGCTTGTCGACGTGCTTCTCGTTGGTCCGCGTGAGAATGCAGAACAACAGGCTCAATGGCACCATACCGGGCGGGCTCGGGAAGCTGCCGAAGCTCCAGAGATTGGAGTTAGCGGGCAACGATCTCGAAGGCGAAATTCCAGGCGACATCTCCATGTCAACGTCGCTCTCCTTCGTCGATCTCTCGCACAACCACCTCCAATTGTCTATCCCTTCCAACATCTTCTCCATCCCCACGTTGCAGAGCTTCATGGCGTCCGATAACCTGCTCGTCGGAGGAATCCCAGACCAGTTTCAGGACTGCCCGACGCTGGCCGCGCTCGACTTGTCGAACAACCGCCTCACCGGAGGCATCCCAGCGAGCCTCGCCTCGTGCCAGAGGATCGTCAGCTTGGACTTACATGGCAACAGGATGACCGGGCAGATCCCCGTTGCAATCGCGATGATGCCGGCGCTCGCAATCCTTGACCTGTCGAACAATCTCCTGACGGGCTCTATTCCGGAGAACTTCGGAAGCTCGCCGGCTCTCGAAACCTTGAATTTGTCCTACAACAATCTCTCCGGACCTGTCCCGAGTAATGGGATCCTGAGGACCATCAATCCCGACGAACTCGCCGGCAATTCGGGCCTTTGCGGTGGCGTGCTAGCGCCATGTGGCTCGGATGCCGACGTGGGGTGGCCCGAGAGACGAAAGAGTGCTCATCTGACGCACATTGTTGCGGGGTGGATGACGGGGATCTCTGCAGTCCTCGCCTTCTGTATAGTTCTTTTGGGAGCTCAGCATCTCTACAAGAAGTGGTACGTCAACGGCAGCTGCTGCGGAGGGCGGTTCGACGTAGAGAACGGCGAATGGCCGTGGAGGCTGACCGCATTTCAGCGGCTCAGCTTCGCGAGCAGCGACATACTCGCCTGCGTCAAGGAGGCCAACGTGATCGGCATGGGCGCCACCGGGATCGTCTACAAGGCGGAACTGCAGAGACCGCACGCGGCGGTCGCAGTCAAGAAGCTCTGGCGGACGGGATCGCCCGAGCCCGGAAGCTCGAACCTCAGGGCCGACATTGCCGGAGAAGTAAACGTACTGGGGAAGCTGAGGCACCGCAACATCGTGCGTCTGCTTGGCTACATGCGCAACGACACCGACACCATGATCCTATACGAGTACATGCCGCACGGAAGCCTGTGGGAGGCGCTGCACGGGCCGCAGGCCGGCGGCCGGGTGCTGCCCGACTGGGTGTCGCGGTACAATGTGGCAGTCGGAGTCGCACAGGGCCTCGCGTACCTTCACCATGACTGCCACCCTCCCATCATTCACCGTGACATCAAGTCCAACAACATCTTACTGGACGCCAACCTGGAGGCGAGGATCGCCGACTTCGGACTCGCCAAAATGATGGCGAGGACGAACGAGACGGTGTCGGTGGTCGCCGGATCTTATGGTTACATCGCTCCAGGCATGCTTGCTCTTACTTCACTCTGTTCCGACCTCGTCGAAACATCACACATATCAGTCATCTAAATGCTGTTCTTTCCGTGGCAGAGTATGGCTACACCACCAAGGTGGATCAGAAGAGTGACATCTACAGCTTCGGGGTGGTTCTCATGGAGCTCGTCACAGGGAAGAGGCCGATCGAGCCGGAGTTCGGCGAGAGCCAAGACATCGTCGGGTGGGTTCGCGACAACGTGAGGGGCGACCGCGGAGTCGAGGCAGTGCTCGATCCGAGCGTCGGAGGCCAATGCAAGCATGTGCAGGAGGAGATGGTTTTAGTGCTCCGGATCGCAGTGCTGTGCACGGCGAAGCTTCCCAAGGACCGGCCGTCGACGAGGGACGTGCTCACCATGCTCGGCGAGGCGAAGCCCCGGAGAAAAAGCAGCAGCAGCAGTAGCAGTAGCGCAGGTGTAGGAAGCACCGTAGTGGACAAGGATAAGCCTATCTTCAGTACATCACCGCATTCCGGTTACCTCTAGCCATCAGCACGTAGTGCTTTTCTTGCTCATCCTGTAGATTAATGTGATTGTGAGCTTGTATCAGACGTCTGTAAACAAGGTGTTCGACATAATGAGTTCCATCAGAAGGCATCAAGGAATCGGTGTCTCAGATTCTACAGCTATAGGATTGTGCACAACAATTACTGGTTGAAATGATTGCATCTAACACAAAGCTCATCTATCTCGTTTATCGAGGCATCACCAAATTCCAATCTCTTTTCCCTTGAAATTTGATAGATCTTTGACTTTATTACAGGCTCAGCTATAGTATGCATCTTTTCAGCCATTTCTATACATCCTTCACTATTTCTACTTGCATTGAATTGGCCACAACAGATCACGTTCAAGACAGTAGTGGCTTCTCAACATCTTCAACATGCGGCTGCGGGTCATCCTTGACATCGACCGAAGTGAAATCTTCATTGTTCTTTGCCCATAAGACGGCGTAGAGTCCTGCAAACATGAGAACTATTCCTGCCAGGCTGCAAAAGGATTACACTCTACCGTCAATTATTTCTTTGGCACCAACAGGATTGCAAGAAAGATCACTTGCAGAATTGCTAGATGGATCCAACCAAGAATCGCTCATACCTTCCAGCAGTAATCATCTGTCTCAAGAGTACAGCTGAAAGAACAACAGTGCTGACTGTTTGAATGGGGCTAAAGATGGCAACCAGAACTGGACCCTTCTTACTGATACACCATGTCTGGAATGCAACACATACACCCACCAGAACTCCACCCTGCGTGTCATAAGAACAAGAATCCTCAATTACAGTTCTCAAAAAGAATGTTAAAGAGTGTCTCACAGAGAATAGCCCAGTACCAGCAGGACAACTCCCACAATTCTTGCAATGCTTAGGGTGGAAGGACCAACACTGATGTTGCCTTCACTTATGATTTGCCACAGTGCAGTGAGAAGGGAGCCCATCACAGAGGTCACTACAACCAGAGATAAAGGTGCTTGGAATTCAACCATAGTTGCAGCCTGCAAGGAACATACAATTTTGTTCTACTCAACTGAAAGGTAACAGGTCTATCGATCTGTATGATGTAACACAAGTAAGATGATGAAGCTACTTACCTGCAAAACAGTGGTGCAAGATAAGAACACAACCCCTGTCAAGAGATAGAAGCAGCCTAGCATCCAGTCACTGTAGATGGCCTTGTCCAATGTATAGGGCTTGGACAAGATAGCTGATAGATTAGATGTTAAACTAGGTGATTCAGATGGGGTTTGCAAGAAGCACATGGCCATAGCCCCAGTCAAGCACACCAAGGTCCCCATGATCTTGGCTCTGCTGTACCAGCAACATGCGTCGAACTTCTCAAACCTGCAAGGCCACCCAATCCGCTGTAAGAATTCATGCATTGCCTTCAGAATCGTGCATGAGAAAAAAAGGCACTGAAAACTTTACAGAGGATTAGGTACCTGAGGCAGGCTGCAATGATGAAGATGAGGCCAGGAGCCAGGTTAGGCATTGCAGAGGCAATATCTGGAGAAGCTTTCTTGATTCCCACCAATGTCAGAGCTTGGAATATGGTTACCCTGATGAGTTGCAGAAGAATCATCATATGTCAGTAGTTTTGACTCTAACAGACACCAATGCAGAAGCAAGAGCAGAGCTGATGTGAGAAATCGTAAAGGACATGTTTGAACAGTTGAGATTCAAAACTAAGCTTAATATTTACTTCTATTTCTTCTTCTTGCTAATTCCCGATGATGCTAACTAAACTAGATAGGGAAGAACACTTACCCTCCTAAGGAGAGCAGAAAGAAATGGGATAACAGAGTAGCACTCAACTTGCGCGGCCACTTCTTCCTGCAAGCATGCAGCAGCTGATCAATACAGGAGACCACTCTGTGTGAGTTTGGCGTCAAGCACGAAAGGATTGAGACTGCAAGCATACTTCTCGAGAACTACGGCGAAGGGGAGGACGACGACGGCGGTGACCAAGTTTCCGAAGACGACGAGGAACAACGGGTTGACGCCGGCCGCGAAGACGCCAGTCAAGAACACCATATACACTCCATACATGACTTGCGCTCCGAAGTTGCCGGAGACAATGAAGAGCTCCTCCCAAAACCCACCTCTGGATGATTTCAACATCTTTATGATGGGGAAACTCAACGAGCTGGAGAGCTCCTCGTCCTTCTCCTCTTCCCCTTTCTAACACGCACTTCAAGCTTCAACCACCAAACTTCCGGTCTGCAAGTCACTCTGTGCAGATATTGTTCCTTGGGTGCACTACAAGACACCCATGTCTCCACTTTATATAGACTTCCTTACAGTGTTCTGTAGTGCTGTCTACGATGTGTTCTTATTGGTTGTGCGCCTCCATGGAGTCAACCAAAGGGTTCAAGGGAAGCAAAGCATGACCTCCAAAGACGAAGCCTCCCTCGCTCCACTCTACATGGTGGTGATTACGGCGGATAACAGAATATTGCTTTCTTGGTTCCTACCCGTCACCTAATTGAAGGAACGAAGTGGGGCCCGACGGAATCCTTTCACGGAGGCTGAAGCGGGTGAAGCCGCGGGCGGATCGATTGGTGCATGATGTCGGCCATGCGCGCCGCATGCGGGCACGCTTCCTAGGAATTAGCTGAACCCGCCACGCTTGTGGGTCAAGACTCTGTTGAGTGCACATAAATAGATCGCATTGCGCATCTCTTTCATGTCAATTTCATTTACTTGGCTATCAATAGATGGATTTCATAGATCTATAAAGCATGAATTAAGATTATGTAAGTATAAGATATACGTTTTTTGTTTTATTTATTGGTAAGGTAAGTCATTTACAATTCTGAATCATGGAAACAACATAGGTATCTAATTATTGATCTCAACAGCATTCTAAACTCAAACGTCGCTTGTACTCTTTCCCTTGCGTATTGGATGCAAGTTAAGCTACACTAACTGCTTGATAGTGACCCCTAAGTTCAGCTTGGGAGTGCCTCGGAGCTCAACCATGTCCTCGACAAGTGAAGGTTCCTCAAAAGAGCTGCATCTCAACCACACCATATAGGATATGCAACAAAAATTCATAGGTCAGTGATAGAAAAGGACGACCCAAAGCACGAGGCTCCTACAAACAGAGTTTTTGATTCCAATAATGAGGCTTTGCAATTCACAAAGAATAAAAAATATACGTAACGATGATTATTAGAGCACCAGAATCACTCTTTGTGAAGAGTGACAATGTCTCTGTATCCTACAAAAAGCATATGTTACTGGACAATCTCTCTGAACCTTAGGGGAATCCTGATTCAGTTGCAATCAACTCCTATGGAAGCTGATGAAATCCATGTGCAAGAGGATTCAATCTATCAATAAGCACTTAAATACACACTTGTGAAGCAAATTTAGGATCACGATTTGTCCTAAGATAATTGATCCGTTAGCATAGAGGTAGTCGAGCAACAATCTCTAAACCTTAATTCAATAGCATAGAGAAAATAGTTCAAGAAAAATCATTAATATGTTTGAGCACCCATCTTTTCGTGACTACAAATCCAACTTAGAGATCCAAGCTGAAGTGAGATCAGAAACATATTAATGATTTCCAGAATTCATAAAAACCCATTCACTGTCCAAAGAAAAAGAACTCTAGTAAGTTGACAGTAATAATAAATAGATGGAGTCAAACTGTGAGGTAATTCCATTTTGCACAAGAAAGCAACAATGTACAGAGTGCACAAAAATGGAGATTTCCTCCAAACACATCGTAAGAACACAAGCATTTTGCAAGACACCGTACCAGTCACTGGAAACTGAATACATTCTCACTAGAGAGGAAATTTTGTTATAGCTATTCACAAACTCATTCAAATTATGTTATATCTTCCTGTAAATGTTGACTTTGTCACTGGTACTGCTGCCTCCCAGCATTTTATTAGTAATGGTTGCAGCTCCTTGTCCAACAAATTGAGCTGCATGTGGATCTTCTGCAATTTGCAGTGATGAAACAGCCTGTGCGGCCAAAATTTCTGCAGAAATATCTGGTCCTTGACTTGCCTTGTGAAAATGTGGTGATTGAACATCTTCCGTAAATAATTGAGGAGGCAATGGCAATCCAATCCCCCAACTGTTCCACTTCCATGAAGGATTATATGCGTTGGTTCCCAACCCCCATCCATCAATAGAATAATTTGTGAAGCTTTGATAATCCATGGAAATATCAATATTACTTGAATACTCCCAATGGTTATGCTTACTGGTATTGTTTATCATGAAATGACAGGATTCATCGGCATCTTCCCCTCCTAGGACATGAAGAGCGACTGCTTCAGCAATTGAGGCTCCTTCTTCATCCAGCCTTTTCTGTTCTTCTATCTTCTTCTGTTTCTTCTGCTCTAATTCAGATCGTAGAGCAGCAGAAGTTGCAAGTGCTTTCTCTAAGCGCCTCTTTTTCTTCTCAGCCTGCTTCAGACGATCCAGCTCACCCTTGGCCTGCTTCTTTTTTCCTTTCTTCATGGCCGCGCTTACCTGACCACATCTTATTTTCTCCATAACTACTTATACCTCTAATATACTGAATTCAGCTTATCTTCAAATGACTAATATGAGAGGAAATTGATTCTGAAACCAACTCCAGACCTAATAATTCATAAACTTCTCTTCTTGTAAGAAAAATGAAAACTACTTAAGCAGTTAATCCTTTAACCCTACGCCCATTCAGGTCTGAAGGAGTATCTAATTTTGCGAAAAATGCAATCCCAAAAGGATACAACAGGAGAAAGCAGGATAGAGAAATGATTAATTTCTAAGGCATTTCTGATGGCTTTTTTCCTTGACTTCTTGCAGCAGAGATGCTCCCCCATATTAATAACACCAAAATAGCAAAGCACCAACCACAAGTCCTATTGTAAGGATCAAAATACTCGATCACACAGATCTGCATAAAAGCCAAACCATGTGTATGTACATCAGTATCTCGACCCAATTGTTTGCTCCACATGAAAAATATTATATATACATAAGCAGCAGTTATACATGGTAAAAGAATTGCTGTGACATGATGGGTATAAAACTCTCATCAAAATCCTATCGTGAGAGTGCTCTTAATCAATCAGATACAATAAGGAAACAAATCATCTTATTATTAGAGTATTTGCACCCTACAGCGGGTTCTACACCTCTACTCAATGTTACACCAATTACTTTTTTTCTTGATCTCTATACATAATCCACTAGATGTTTTCCAATGATTTGATATCAAATTTCAGGTCTTTAATCCAATCGGAGTTACTACTATATTCATAGTAACTGTGACCAAAAGTCAAACTCATGTGCATATCAACAACTCTGGCTCTGTTGTGTTAACACAAAAATTAAGGAGTTGATTAAAAGTTCAACTTATATGCGCATCATCATGCTCAACAAGTCTAGAAGCCTTATATGGATGATCGAAGAATCCGACATATAGACAAACATGAAAAATGAATACAGATGGTAATGAGAGTCCTTATATGTTTCAATTACTTGATACATATCATGAAGTGTCTGGTAGGTGTCAACATCTGACATGGACACAACATGCATTTTGAAATTGCTGTGTTTCATAGCTCCAACCCCAAAGGGTACAAGAGCAAGACATTTTGTTAACCAAACATACCACATCATATAGCAAGTGCAGTTTAATGAGAATGAAGAAATGACTTAGAAAATTCTGATATCAATCATTACTCTTTAAAAAGAGCAATAACAAGTAGGAGCAAGTATCTTACCAACTAAGTAAACAGTAAGGCCCCCACATCATATAGTGAGTACAGTTTAATGAGAACGAAGTAATAAGAATTCAGATATCAATTGTCACTCTTGAAGCAAAGAAATACTATGCAAGTGCAAGAATCATACCAGCTAAGTATACAGTAAGGTCCCCACAAATTAGCCAACTCAATTAAGTTCTTAAAACAAATTCAGCATCGTAGATATGAGACCTACATACTTCAGATTCATCATATAAAATCTAAGTATCTTCTCTAAAAAAAAAAAAAGATGCAGCAAACATAATGATGCAACACATGTTTATAACAGGACCTGTAATTCCTAAAGATGGTAAGGTATTTCCATCTCATAATTCAGGATCTCAAGTCCTAACTAGCTAACCGTTAATGCTAACTACAGCTACATCATATGTCTTTAATGAATTCCTCTGTCAGAAAATGCAGGCTGTACTGGAATAGAATACAAATTTTTTATAATAATTAACCAAAAGGAGGAAAAAATGCTGCCATCCTTTTTATGTAATAATTCAGGTATACAAAACTAAAGATCCAGTCAAATACTCCCATATTCCCATCGCCAAACTTCCCAAAATCTCCAACTACTGCAGATCTCATACAGCAGATATTACCCATTTTTTTACATACAACTACCAGAATCACCGCCAATCTCTTCGAATTCAGGAGAAAAAGGAGTCCAAAAGAACCCTAATCCTGTCCGAAGTACCATAACGACACTAGATCAATCATACTTGAAATGAACTCCTTTCCTCACAGGATCCAGACCCCTGATTGAACCCCGCAAAATCAGCTCTAATGCTATTTGGACACCCCAAAAGAACTGAAGATATTCCAAATAAAACGAAGATTAGTGCTATACCTGCCGGAATTAAGCAAAAAAGGGAATCAGATTCTTGAAATCGCATGGAGTGATCATTGCTGAGGGAAGAGCTCTCTCCGTGGGAGTTCCGATCCGAAATCGACCTAATTTTCCGAGAGCGATTAGATTAGGAACTAATCACATGCAATAGACGTGACAAGACCATGAGAAAGCGATATGAAGGGCAGTATCGTCATTTCATCCACGACGACTGGCGACGGGAAACGGATTGTGGACCCGATACGGTGTTCAGTAACTTTCTGCGAGACATGAAAGGTTTGGAGGGGTTACGTTGGGCCCCACAGGTTAGGATTTTATGAAAGACGCGTAGAATGAGTGAACTTACGTGGTATTGATTTTGGGGGATGCGTCTTTAAACTCCGTGAACGGACCCAACGGAACGGTGAACAGAAAACGGAAGCCATGGCGGCGGCTTAAGAGAGAGAGAGAGGGAGAGGAGGAGGAAGAGGAAGAGGAAGTGGCGGCGCATGTGTACATGTGACCGACAGCGGTCGGAGAAGGCCTACGGCGCCATCGTTCACATCAACCGCTTCTTCAAGGACGGCATCTGCCACAGCGCCATCCAGGTCGCGCGTTCTTTCCTTCCTCTTCTTTACCTACGTGTTCTTTCAGTTGATTTCGATCGACGAGTGCAAAATTTTTAGAATGCGAAACATATTGCATTAGGAAAATTTTCCATTGATTTCTCCGAGGAGGGTTTTGATCCAGTGGGTATTGTTTCATCAGGAGGGATGAAGGGAAGAGAGGTCTATTTTCTTATTTTTATTGATTCTTGAGTCGGTTCGGCGGGTGGGCATTGGTTGGAGAGGTAGTCCTTTGTGATTAGACACCGTTTACATGGATCATGGTGATTTGGAAGTAGAATGCGAGATAAATTTATGTGTTTTAATGATGATTTCCGAGGGACGAAGTTGCTAAATTTTACCATGGAAATTTCACGATAAGAAATTATTTTCATCTTCTATTATCTTGATTGGTAGAGTGGTTATTGTTTTGACTGCAAGGAGGAACAGAAACAGATGGCAAGCTTATGGTAGACATGCCCAGAAAGTTCGCTAATAAGTTGTTCCTATTGGAGTATATTATGGAAAGCCATGCCAATATCAAGAAAGTAATTTTGTTTTGGAATACTTTTGTCGTCGATCATTTCATATCCAACTTGTAATGATAATGAAGAGGAGTCGCTGGGACTTCTTAAGGTGTCATTTACTTAAGGGTTAAGGGTCGCGAAGGAAGTTTATCCGGTGCATCCGACTGTAGTTGAGCTGAAGGCACAAAGGATTCCTAGAGGGATGCCCAAAAAAAGAACAAGATTGATGATGTTATTAAGATAGAAGAAGAAAGAAACCCTGCCATTAATAAGGATCACCATACTGGTGCTTGCCAACCATGACAACCAGAATTTATAACTTATGACAACCAGAAAGATTGATGATGTTGGCCTGGTACAATCACAACTTATGACAACCAGAGGTTGGTTAGATAAAGGTGCAAGACTCCACAATTGGACCTCAACGGATTTGTACCCAACCTATGAATAAATTATGTTATTTGAAATCCGATTAACTTAATCAGAATTTATATCAATATTGTGATTTGATAATGCGACCAATAAAAGCATTGAATGTGGATCAACCTCAATCCAATTTATTTATGCTTATATGTCATTAGGCAACTATGCGTTCTATCTTAAACAATTTTTAAATAATATACCTACAATTAGACATTGTTGGGAGTTGGAACTTGATGCAATGATGGAAATCTAGATGCGAATTAATTATAATGGGAAATTAATGGGTTTTATCTTATTAGGACATTGTCACTTTTAGCTAATCAATCTATTGTTGAATTTGGTCAGCAATGTTTAGGTATTGGATCATATTTGAATTGTTTTGATCCCATCCATTTATAGCTCAAATTGGTACGCTGTGTGATTCATGGGTAAAAGGAAGACCATGCATTCACCTACTAGTTATTTGAGTTTTTTTAATTAAGGACCAATATGATGGATCTTGTTATCAAGATGCATCAATCTGTGTCAACAGATGTTGCAACCACACTAGATTTTCCTCGATGTTTCTGTTTTCTTGTTTATCATCTGTTGACTGTATAACATCTGCTGGCTGAATGTTGTCATCATTTGATTGCTTACACCATGATGGAGCACTTGGTAATCTTTTTAGTGGTGTAAAATTTCTGAACTAGAAAACAATTGTTTGTGTGCCTTTTCTGTTGTTAAATATCCTCTTATTTTTGGGGTTCCAGCTGCAACAAGTGAAAAATAAGATTATAAATGCTAGCAGAATATCTTATAATGTTTTCTTAGGTATGGATCAGGTAATGTTGCTGCTCGTACACAGCGAACATGGTATAGAAATCTCTCCAAAAACACAGGCATGAGGCCATCCACCAGCAATTCAAGCCTCCCTGAGAATTCTGAGGATGAATAACCCAAAGATGAACACATCAGCAGCAGCAACAGCAGAGAAAATTTTCATCCGTGCAACTCAACCTCAAGGAAAAGTGAATTAATTTTATTGTAACATTTCAGAATAATTATGTGGCATTACTTTCCACCTCTGATCATTTACACTAATGGCTCCAGTGAAAAATGGTTCTTCAACAAGGTCATTTACTGAGAAATGTGGTATGGCACTAAGTAGCATGGATGTAATTAGTGCGTTTGAATAGCTGCTTTTGGACTTCACCTGTCCTCTCCTTGGTATAAGCCAACCCCACATGTGATCTTGGACCACTGAAAGTATTGCTAAGGACATCACCATAATTACTAACTGCCAGATTGAAGTTATGATGAGGGTTTTAGGTCATTGATGGTTTCAGAAGCCTAGACTTTCTATTCTATCATCATGCTTATATAGATCATTTAACAGGATCCTGCTAAAATGTGAGCTAGGTTGGTCTATCAAGGAGTAACAGTTCTTTGGTACTGGTTTTCTGGTGGGGAGACATGTCATTAAAAACTCTCATAATGCTGAAAAAGATGCATACCATTTACTTTCTGCTGATGTTCTCGATTTTGTCTATCATAAGAGGTTATGCTTCACCTGGTTGGTAGAGGAGGTACATTATAGATTGTTTACGAACATATAATGACTTTCTGGTTTCTTCGATTGCGTTGCCAATTGTGAGGTTGTGTTTTCATCAGGTAAGTATGGAGGAAAAACTTTTTTTCTTGTTCCTTTTTTGGAGAAGGTTGTTTCCATGGAAGTTTTATGTGATGTTGGTTATCTTTTTTTAGATTGGATAAGAAATCCATGTCTTCGAGGAACGGCAACAATTGAATACTAACTTGAATGCTTTTTTTTTTGGTCGTCTGTAGTGAAGTCAATTCAACCTCCACTGCTAGCTTGCTAGTGCTTCACAGTTCAGAGGCACTCCAAGATTTAGTTCATGGCACAAAAATTCAGAGAACAAACAGAATGCAGCCCCAAGCACAAGATCTGATCACGGGTTTCATGTAAAACTCTTTATCATTGATCATTTACATCACCAACATGACAAAAAGCAAATGCCAAAAGAAAGGTGTCTACCTAGAAGAGTTACACACAGAACCCATCATTTGTGATGTGGAAGTTGAGGTAAGGCCCTGAGAAGCATCGAGGTGATGGAGTGCAGTGCAGTGGCTGCTATTCTACTCTTTATTTGTCCTCGCCGTGGTATAAGTCGCCTTCCTCCTGACCTCCTATTCACTGAAGCAGTGGCAAGAAAAGCAGTAAATATCTTGCTCATGGTGAGAAATGCTGGCAAGCAGCGCTGCAGGCTTTCAGACTTTGGTGGTTTTTGGGACTCTCTGTATGCTGTCATCTTCAGTTTCAAGCTATATATAGGGATCATACAGTACAACCAGGATCTTTTAAAATATCTGCAAGGCTGGATACTGGTGGTGAGACATGCCAGCAAAATTTCTCCTATTTCTAATTCAATTTGGCTCTGATTCCATACAGAAGGATAACTCTGATCTGTTGTGGCTTCTTCCATTAGTTCAAATATGACAGATGACATTCATGTGTTCATAATTCAGAAAGGTTGGGTCTGCTTGTATTCTGTTGGCAACTCCTGGTTTTATTCATGGATCAGTCGAAGCTGGACTTCGAAAGTGATTAGGTTTGCCTCTGTCTGCAACTACTGCCACTAACAGGAGGCTATGGATACCCATGGAACAAGGTTTTCTAGAGCAGAACATATGATATTTTATTCTTGCAATGAGGCTTCCAGTTTCTGTAGCTCCTTGAGATCATAAAGAAGTAGATTTCTGTCTCCCTACCTTAAATTAATAATTAATTATAAAGCCTTGACTTCTGCAAGCCTATGGCTTTAAAGAAATATGAACAAGATGGAGAGGCTGTAATGGATGGAACTCTCTTCTGAGGATCTTCCAACATGTCACATGCAAATGAACTCGAACTCTGCTGAGAAACAAAGAAGTAAAGAATGATTGATATTATGCTTCAAAACAACAGGCAGTTGAAAGTTTCAAGCCCAATGGTGCATGCACAGAGGTCTATCCACTCTCATTTCTTAATCTGTTTTTTTGTGTGCATGAAGTGTATTAGTAGATTTAATTATCTATTGGAACTTATTCCCATGATGTTATATGCCCATGATGTATTAGTAGATTTAGTTATATGCCCACTCTTTTGTCTTACACATAAGAAGAAGTCACTGGTAGGTAACATGACAAACATAAACCAAATGCAGTATCATTTCTTAAGTGTTTGCAAGCTAACAGCCAGCACTAGATGCTTATCTGGGACTACTATAGTCAGTGCTGGGTGACATGACAAACATCTTTGTCTCGTGAATCAACATTAGCAATGGAATGGATTGATTTGAAGAAAATAAAGCCATGCTAAGAGTAGTACATTTGGGTACCTTCATGGCTGCTTCCTGTAAACATGAACCAAATCCACCATAATTGAAGACCATCTTGTTTGAGATCTCTAAACACAACAAATCAGATCATAATATAGAATATTTACACACAAGCGTTAAGAATAAGCAAATCTCACATGAGTGAATCCGAACAACCAATTTGTTAGCCTCTCATCAATCAAATTATGGAGTGTTTTGTCGAAGTTGACCCCAAACTGGAGACAAACCATTGTGTGATGCCTCCCAAACACACACAAACTTGCGCTTCTATGCTTTTATTCATCAGAGCCTTTTCTGATTACCTCAAATCTCTTCCTATTTTTATGAAAGCCTACATTATGATTGGAATGAGAAGCGACCATGAAGCATCTCGCTTCGGAACTGGTGATGCATATATAACCACAACCAGGACTACTCCTCAGAGCAACTGGATCAACTCTCTACAATGGCGAATGTGGGCAATGACTCGAATGCAGAGTCTCTTCTTGGAGAGGGAAGGTCACCCAATTGCCACAAGCATCAGTTAAACAAGTGGGGCTTGATGGGATCATCAATCATACAACGGATGTTCAGCATTGTCCCCAGCATCCCTTCATCAGCAAGGAAGAAGAAGAAAAAGTCTTTCTGCAGACTCATCTCATGCTGATGTTTCCAGTTGGTTTATTGGATAATTGGTGATCAAATTCCTCATTGGAGGATCAACTTGAATTCTTATTCGTGTTGAGAGGTCCTTCTTGTAGCTCACCTGTTTTGTGTCGTCTTTTGTGGTCAGTTTGCTATCTCAGCTGTGTTCTACAGAACCAGATCAGTTCAGTTCCATATAACAATTCCAAGAAAAATAATCGGCATTTGATCTAGTAAATTCAGATATGGTTGCAGATTCTTTGCATCTGCTCTGGCATAGCAACTTTAGTATGTTGATTGGGTGAATCAACTCCATTTCTGGCTACTTGTGATTTGTTTAAACTACGACAAACATCATATGAATCACACAGTGTGTGCGCTTTTGCCTGTGTATAATCTTAGCAGCAAAACCACAGAAGCTTCCATTTCACCACATCTCAACTGTGTGGTGGTCAAAGCATGTCGACACAATAATGAAGATATCACTTGGGTACTAAAAACATAGATGCTGTCAATCTATTTTAGGATTGTCCACTGTACATGAAGCACATGCTACTAGTGTTGCATTGATTGGAGAGAGGTTTATAAGGAGGATAATAATGAATGATGTCGAAGAGATCATAGTTGCATAATGACCGAAATTTTGGTTGGCCAAGTGCTTGACTGTCTACTAGAGTTTGTTCCTGTGGCTCTGCGATACATTCGATTGGCTGAAACCACTCTGTTCAAGCTTGTACTCAGCTTATCAACTTTTAGGTCTATTATGCATCCACACAGATTGAAGTTCCTGCAGAATGTTGAATTAATCATCCTTATATTATTCCATCAAGAATCTAAATGGTAACTGTTAGGCTTTTGATGTTGATGATATTTCAGAAGGACCAAACAGAAGCTACCACCATATATGACCAAGGAAAAGACATCAGATACATGGAACTGCTAGTGACAGCTTTGAGCCTGATGAGGCTTTTCTTTTGTGGTCATTTAGCTACTATATATGCATCTCTAATTCCAAATACGTATGTCCAAAATTGTCAAGTATACATGCCTGGATATATGTATGGCATTGCAATATATATCCACAATCTTTATTTATTGGTGGCATGAAGTGCCAACATTGACGAAGCCACCACAAATGGAGGGTGCATGCACAGATTTATCTTACTTGCCAAAAACAATGAGAAAACAGGTATACAACTCATCTACTGGTTGATGTTCTTCTTTGCATATATTTCCACCATTCCAAGGAACCTTCTATCTTGCCAAGTCATGCAGCAACTGAGCTCCCATCAGGTTCCTGTAACGAAGGTTCTCTGCCTCCCCATCCAAAATGGAGAATTGAGCCTGTTGGTCGCCATCAATGGTCTCTCTGGAGAAGAGAAGTGAGGGCTGAGAGTTCGGCAGCAGAGAGAAGCTCATGCCTCCCCCATTGTGCTGCTGGAGACCCAACGTTAAGGACACACCAGCCCTCGAGTTATCACTGCTGCGGCCGTTGTAGGAGAAGTCCAAGTCGCCAACCACACCAAAATCCTGGTGGTGAGTGCTGCTGATCAGATCGTTCCTTTGATGGCCGTGGTGGCCGCTGTTGATGATGGAGGAGAGCGATTCGGAGTCGACGAGTAGCTGCGCCGGCAAGGGTTTCTGGTCGAAGCTGAGGTTGGAGTTGGGGTTGTCACTGTCTTCAGGTCCATTCGCTGCTTGGTTAGACTGGTTATCCAGCTCCTTCGTCTCTTCCAGGTACATCTCCTCAACCATTGGCTTCCACAGCCTCACCCTTGCATTTATGAACCAATTGGAGACCTGTGGGTCAAACAATTGGAATTGGAGTGGTTCCAAATCACAAATGATCAAACAATATAACACAGCTATATGCACTTCTTCATGCAGAACACAGAATTCAACAAGGGTTACCTGGCTTCTTGACAATCCAGTTTGCCTGGCTAAGATGTGCTTATCAACATCATTTGGATACCTGATGCAGAAAGAAAGTTAAGAGTGATCTGATGCAAGGTTTTTTGTGCTTAGATGGTCAGCTAACTTCTCTGTCACAAGCTAATTATTTATAGTTTATTACTGTCCTAACAAGGGTTGTGGGAGATGCAAGAGAAGGCATGTCTACCTAATTGGTACAACAACAGCTACCACACATACATGCAAACACAATCTGATAAATATGTATCAGAATCAATGTTAGGTTCTAAGGTTTTCTTTTCATACAACCTGTATATTGTTGCACAAGTGATAGGTTTCAAGTTCACGTGTGAAGCTCACGTTCGAGTTCGGTTTCTCGTGACTAAATTTGTATTGATACGTTGCAGCAATGGGGAGAGGAGAAGAGAAGAGCTTACGGGTGGAGGAAATGCTCGAAGAGCCAAGCGCGCAGAATGGAGACGGCGCGTTCGGGAAGGCCTCGCTGAGGCCGCCATGGGGGCTGCTCCATCATCCCCTGATGAAACGCCTTCTGCTGCCGTATGCACTTGTCGAGCAGCTTGAGCCTCGGCGTCTCGCCCCGCGTCGTCCCCGCGGCGGTCGGATCCTTCTCCCCCATTGCTTTCTTGGCTGCGTGAATCTGACCTACTATCCCATCCCTCAAACACCTAAAGTGCCTCGACATGGCCCTATGTGCCAACGCCGAATACACTCTCGCTGCTTCTTTCCCAGCCACAGCCTCGAACGACGCTGTTACAGTCCTCATCTGCTCGCAGTATTTTCTGTATCTCTTGTCTACCTGAATTGAAAGCATGCAGAACTCAATCACACAGTACGTGATGGTTCATCCTGGTTCATGACACTGCACTGACATGTAATTATTCTCTTACGTAAAAATAAGGATAAATATAGCTGTAAGTGGTTTAATAGTAACAGTATAGCAACTACAGTAGGGATAGTACTTCAGAGAAATGTGGGATCCAATTAGTGAGTGGGATGCAAGAAGTGGTAGGTCAGGTGTCCATGTAGAGAAAGGATTAGAGTCTCCCAAAAGCAATTGGTGGAGCACAAACTGCAAGTCTGCCCCTAATTCCTGTGCAGAAGCATTCCAAGCAGATTGTTCTACAGTCCCACATATGAATCTCAGAGATCTCAAAGTTTCCAACAAATTAAGTGGAAGATTAACTACATCCATGATAACTCAAATATCAAGATCATGAATTTTCAGGAAAGAGGTAAGGCAGGGAAGATTGGAAGAAAGAATTGACCTCCGCTATCATGGACGATAGCTTAGCTTTTATCTTTTGGAGCTCCAGAAGGTCCATGGAATGGAAGGATTGATTCCATGACGAAGAGAGAGAAGCCTTTTCTTCATCCTCGAGGCTTGTCTTGTTAGGCCTCCTCTTGGAACTGATCTCCCCTCTGAGACTGCAGAACTCACTCAGCAGCTCCTGAGCTGGTCTCAGGAACTTCGAGTTCCTTAACTGAAGCGGCTGCTGTGGATGGAAACCCACCCGGCCATCCTGCACGAAGAGCTGCTGCTGTTGTTGAAGGTATGCTGATCCTATCTGCAACCTATCTCCGGGAACGCACTGTTGCGGAGGTTGAGGTACGGCCACTGCATCTGAGTGCCTGGCGTTGAGGAAGGGAACGGAGACCCTTCCTTCCCACGGGAACAGAGACCCCAAAGAGGGGTCGTCCACCGGCCACGGGCTCGCCGAGGGTCGATGCTTGTTTGATGCTTCAGGAAAGTCTCGGGGAAGGAAGCCTCCGGCGAGGCGAGAGCTTTGCTGCTTGGAAGGGACCCCGAGCGTCTCCATCCCGGCTTGGACGCCCAAGAGCTCGTGGTGGTGATCGAAGCCCTGCATCGTGGCGTCGACACCGGTGGAGAATTCACCGTAGTGGGACTGATGGGCCATCACACAGAAGCTCTGGGATGACGACTCCCTCGAGAGCATATGCAGCAGCTACTCCTGCGGAAACCAGAAAAGAAACAGTTCAATGAACCCTCACATCAGATATGAAGACTGAGCATGAGTGGCTTATCCTTCGCATGGGTTCGGAAGCATCTAAAAGTTAAGGGATGAAGAAGATGATGAAAGGAAAAGAGAGATGGAAAAAGGTAGGCTAGTAGTTGGCCAATTGGTGGGGAAGATCTTTGGTCCTTTTAACTATTGAGATAAACACCAACTTTTCCTTGCTTTTGTTAATGGCCTCAACACTCCCAATAGAATTCTGCTGTCTCCGTGGCCACAAACCCTACCTCTCCAAAGAAGTTCTTCTCTTCGACTGTCTTCTTTACTGCCATATCTTCTCTCAGCTCCTTCCCATGGCCTTCAGCCGGAGAAAACACAGAAATCTAGAGAGAAAGGAGTGACGAACATGAACAGCAGCAACGAAGATAGGATTGAAGGAAGTGGAAGAGAGGGGACGAGGATGTGGTCCTCTCTACCCAACTAATCCCCATTAAAAGGAGTACTGAAGGAGACTAGAGCTCATGGGACCGCAGGCTCATCTCAGGCCACTCTCAACCCCCACCCCCCTTCCTTCTCCTCCACTTGTATTATTCTCATGTTTCTACCCTATGGCCATATTATTCTACCCCCTGTGCTCTTGTTTTTGTCATCTTTTTTTGTAGCTTAGTTCCAAGTGGTCTTGCTATTAAGTCACAGATCCCAAATTGGAACTTCTAATCTCTGATAGTAACATGTCAACAAGTCTCCCTATGCTTTTGATTTTCTCATCATTTTTACTTGGAAATTAGATACTAGATTATTTTTTTCACCTTAGGATCTTCCATCCAATTGGCATCATCATCACATCACTTCTCTTTGAACAGCCATGGCGAGAGAGAGAGAGAGAGAGAGAGAGAGAGAGCTCTGATTTGGTAACTCCTCTTACGTCCCTTTGCATGTGTAGCTTTTAAGTAAGGGTGAAAAGAAGCACATGTGATTTGTCACAATCCATGCGTGCTGCGTATTGCACACGTCTCTTCGTTTTCGTGGGATGACCCCACACATACCTCCCCGTTGCTGAGCTCGTCAAATGGTTTCGAGTGCATGGGTTCCATCTACACCAGTTTTTTTTCCTTTTAATATCCGAAATAATGTGCTTACTTTGTCAATTATCCAATATTATAATACCCACACACACAATAAAACTTTGATTGTATCATTTATCTTTTGTCTTAATTGATAGCATGATGTCTGAGTAATTCACCATATTAAAAGTGTTCGACCTTTAATCGGATCACAAACTTTAGTTCCTATTGATTATTTCCTTTCTTCTATTCATATTTAATTGAGAGGAAGAGAATACTTTCAAAATAAATACAAATTTAAAGCTCAATAGATAAATAGTATATTAGATAGTTGATACTAGATTAACATAGTTCGATATTTTTTGGAAAAAAATTAAATTCTTTATTATATAAGATTAATTATAAAAGTCTTGAGTTATCTTTACTCAAATATATTCTCTCGTAAAGAATTTATATATTTATTTTTATCACATTTATAAATTGTATTTTTCACAAGGTATTTTTCTTTTTTATTTTCTTCCTATCAAGACGTAAAGATATATATGATATTTACATAATGATCAAATCTTAATTTTTATAATTTTTTTCATGTTAATTTATTATCGTATTAGGATTTTTTATCCTCTTAGACGATGATTTTAGAAATTTTAAAACTATTATCCATCTCTAAATATTTTATTTTATTTTTTACTTCGACTACTGTTAGTGCGAGATACACAGTGATAGATGTAGATGATTAGAGCAAGACGATGTGTATTCAGACATTAAAATTATATTGTATTGTGCATGAGTTGTGTTTATAGTGTTTATAGTGCTGTTCATTGAACATAATTCCTCTCTCTCTCTCTCTCTCTCTCTCTCTCTCTCTCTCTCTCTCTCTCTCTCTCTATGTCTCCATGTCTCCCAAGGAAAAAGATGACAAGGGTGTGTTGGTCCTATCAACGTAATTAAGAAAGAGGAACATGGGTTGCTGTAGTAATTAGCGACAGCGTGAATGTTACAAAGCCTTTTGAGAAGACTTGTGTTCATATCAACTAATGTATCTTTCAAGGGGTCAAGCACTCACATGATCCATCGCCAACGCCACCTCCTCAAATCTTATCTCTTTTACAACGTACAATGTTGAACGTTTGCAGTCCCCTTCCTGAGATGTGATTCACAACTATGGAAGGAGAACTTAATATCAAAATATAAAATCTTAAAAGGCAATATAAATAAAACAAATTAAGAGTATAGGATTTGCATTTAGATTCTTCACTATGTCAGAATAATGAACTACAAAAAACTATGACTTTCTTTAGTTAAATCCTCGCATGTAAATCTTACTTCTTTAGATTTGTTAAAGAGAAGATTAGATTAGGATGATCACTCATAATTTTTTCTCTACACATCTTCATCAAGTATTCGATATGATCAATACTCAACCCAATCAAAACTTGATAAGTGGAGCCCAATTAATTATACCTCTCATATCAACATGAGGCTGAGGAGAGGATGTTCGTCGGAGTATTGATTACTCAGAATATTTCTCTCACAAATAGTAGCTTTTTAAGTATGGTTTGGAGCCCTACTCTTGCTTTCTTTTGGACAAAAGTATACTTACTGTTGGATGTATTAGTGATTATAATTACTATCAGTTCTGATAAGGCATACTTATCATAAAAAATTCCTATATCATAATTTTCTTTTATATTATATCATATTGGTGATGGTTTGGATGTACATTATTCATAGATCAAATAATGTAGCAAATATTTCTCACATTATAATTAGTGGTCTTCTTATGTTCATCTGACCAATGGAAAATAAACACGTCATCACTTTTTTTTTATGTCTTTACATATTTAGTACCACCATAACTGGTCTTTATTACATCAAAATTCTAAAAAGCAATACCTTTCTTACTCGTTAATGACTTACCCGATATCGTACCTGAACTGACAGGGGGGGGTTTCGGAAGGGGGCCACCTGGGACATGTTGGCTCGCGACGTTTGATGACGCAAGAGGGTTTACTTGTTTGCTTTTCGGGAAATTACGTCAGCAATTACCCGAGTTCCACCCGAGTCGTGGGTCCCGCGTGGTAGCAGGCGACAAGTAATCCCCGGTATTAAGGCGGTCCTGCCCGAGTCCGACGCACCGGTTTCCGTCTGTCGCACTCGACCTCAACCGGAGAACGCGCCATCGCCAATGGCCGCGGACGGTAACTACCCAGCCCTCGTTCGATCCGTCCGAAACCCTAATTTGATCTTTTCCCCGCTTCAAATATCTGTTTTCGTATTCCTTCGTCTCTCTAAATCTCTCCCTCGAATTCGACACCGGAGACAGAAACCGGCTGATGATGAAAGAGAAGACCTCCTCATCCAAGGCGAGTTCAATCGGTTGATATTATGGGACCCTAATCGTTGTTCTCTTTCTTCCTGATTCTTGATTTTGCTTGTCAATCGGGCTCTTCATATGTTGGAAGAGGAAGACTTCCATGACTATGGCAGTGATTTCCACGAGGATTCCCAATGGTACTCGATTTGTGCTAACTAACCGATTTCTTTCGGTAGATTTACCGATTATATTCCTGGTGATGATTGTAGAGTTCTTGTTTGGGTAAGGCGAGAGGGAGATTAAGAAGATGGATTTTACCCAAATGGAGCTGAAGTCGGATCACGTGAACAGGCCGCTTTGGGCCTGTGCCGATGACCGTATCTTTTTGCAAACCTTCTTCCCTCTCTACAAGCAAGCCTACGATTACCTCGTTGTCGTCACAGAGCCTGTCTGCAGGCATTGTGGTTTCGTTTTAAACCCCATTATTCCTTTTCTTTCTTTTGCTTTCAAAGTTATTTGTGCGTCTTCGATAATGTGATCTTTGTGTGCAGGCATGAATATAATTTGACGCCGCACACACTGTGTGCTGCGGTTTCAGTTGGTCTGAAAATTGAGACCATCATCAGTGTTCCGAGCAAGCTGTTAGAAAACGAAGTTGCCACCTGGGGTAATTGGCTCTTCGTCCATCAGTCGACCGCCAACTATGGCAAAGTTAAGCTCGTTCTGAAAAAGACTTGGAATTTCGTTGAGCCACCATTTCCAGAGGTAATTTTTTTCAGCCTTTGAAGTTCTGTTACATTCTTTGCCTCCTTTTAGTATGGCTCACTGTTTTTTCTTGTCATTGGTGATGGGAACTGTAAATTTTTGAATGCAGGTATTGAAGCAATTGCTTAAGGTGATGTCATATCAAAGGCACGGATTAACTCTGAGGTATTTAATATTCCTTTTCCGTCTTTTAGGTTTGAAAAGAAGCCTACACATGAATTTGGTCAATTATGTCAATGCCTAGGTTGTTCCTTATTTCTTTAGAAAGCACACCTGCATGTTGCTCTGATGCCAGTTAAAAATAACCATATTCAAATATGATTTTATTGATTCATTTTTTCTGTTAGGCATGAACAAAACCAATTACTTGCAATGATATCATCAGATGCAAGAAGTGTACACTTTGTCAATCTTGCCAGATTCCTAAGGCATTTTATAAGTTTTTTTTCTTTTTTTTCTGAGTGCTTGTTTGATGCATTTCTTTACATTGTTCCCATTTGCAGTACCTTTAAACTTGACTTTTTGTTATATAATTTAATCATTAGTTAAAATTTATTGCTTCCATTATGTTGCGATGAAAATTTCTTTTGTTCCTACTAGGACGATTCTCATGATGCTGATACATTCACAATTAGCAAATCTGTGTATGAAATACGAGGTGGTCATGAGGACTTACTGAATGGGGCTATGTTAGCTGCTGCAGCTGAAGAGAAAGAAACTCATTTGAAATAGAACCTTCCCAGCTGCAATAGAAAATCTCATGCCACAATATCTGAATTCGCAGGTAGAAAATGTCAAGCAACATTGCTTGCTTAATAGACTAACTATCCTATCCTCCAGCGGTATGATTTTTGCAATGATACAGCTAGTCATTTATGTGTTTAAAACTTGATTGAGCTTTTTAAGTATTAAAATTGACTTCCAGTGAGTCATTTTTCTGTCCAAAAATTGATTGAGCAATTTTAAACTATTCTATGCTCGAGTAGTATGATTTTCAAAATGATACAGTGAGTCATTGTCTGTTTAGAACTTGATTGAGCTTTTTAAGTATGAAATTGACTTCCAGCGAGTCATATTTCTGTTTAAAAGTTGATTGAGAATTTTAGTTATTAAATTGAAGTTCTGAAATGTTACAGTCAAAATTTTCATTTTCATTTTCTGGTTAGACCTTGATTAAGAGAGTTGTGCAAACACTCTTGTAGTGTCATAATAGCTTGGTTTAGAAGTTCTTGGCATGGAATTTAGTTTTCTTCTTCTTTACTGCCCGGCTTCTCTAAATATGGTATTCCTTTACAAAAGTCTAGCAGACCATCATGACATACCTATGTGTTTGCCTAGGTGATGCAGCAAAGTTCAGTAATTTATTCAAATACTAAAAAATGGTCTAAAGGCATACATGAAAACTCTTTTTTCCAGAAATGCATGACATCCACGTCGGGTCTTGCAGTTTTGGCTTCTAGCAGTAGTTTGTTGCATAGTTGATAAAAGCAGGGTCAAATAATTATGATGCTGCATTAGGAACAGATGCTATTGGTTACATCTTCATTTCTTGCTTTAGTTAATTATAAGAACAAGAAGTAAGATAAGAATTTACATCTACAAGATATCAATACTGTTAACTTGAGCGTATTTCACAGAGGAATATATTGTACTGTTAGTTTCTCTTCTTCTGTAAGTCTCACATTTGAGCATAATTAATTTCCATAAATCAATTTGCTTCATTGTCTACGGATATCTCATTATTTGCTAGAAGTGCAAATTTCTCGACTCTGGTTATAGGATTAGGTATTCTAGTAGCTTCATTGAGGGAGATCATTGTGCTGTGGAAATAATTTCTTCTATGTCAGGCTCTCCTTTTCCTTGTTTTATATAGGTAATATTATGGTTCTCATGCCACATAACTAATGGAGCAAAATTTTCTTGTTCCATGTAGACCCTGATTTGAATATAGAATTGAAACCTCAAGCATGGGCATGCTGCCATATCTGATTGATACACTGGATAATATATGTTCATCATAGTCAAATTCTATGTTTTATGGATTAGAATGTTGAGCAGTTAGAAATGATATATACAAGATGTTTACTGTTACTGAGATAGGATGCTGAGATGGATGTGTTGCTACTATAAGAAGATTGGTTTGCAAATAATTCCACACAAACAATAGAAAGCTTTGAGCGAGTATGGTCAAGATGAGGGAAAACTACTTAAATGGGTATAAACATGTATAAGGAGAGCTATAGATTTACTGGCCGAATGAGATGAGTTAATTAGGATTAGTATCTCTTGTTGGATCAGTAATATTTGCCTCAATTAAGCTCAAAAAGTCCATGTATTTGAGCACAACTGGTTTGGACAATGGGGCTTCTTATTGTTGTACTTGAAGGTTGTCCTACTTGGCTTTTTCAGTTCACAAGATGGTTTCTGTAGTTGGGCATAGTAAAAATGGATTTCTTTCCATTAAACATTTTTTAGACCCTGTCTGTGTAGAATGATTTTATGCATAATCCTAGACTAGCCATGATCTTGAAAGTTCTCGTGCATTGACTAAGGAGGTTGACTTTTATATTATGGACACATCATTATTGCAAATTATGGTTGTTAAGAACTTTTCTTTATATGCAAATGTTATATCATTTTTTGCAGCTAGACCTAATCTTAAGAGTAAAAAGAAAAAAGGGTTGTATTAGGTGGCTAATAGCTGGTGTAAATTTGTCACATCAGAGAAACTCTACCTTTAACAAATACATGTTACGGTACGTTATCCCATAGAAGTAAAATCATCACTGTTCAAATTCTTAAAAAGAATTATTTGGTTTTTGTTGGGTTAGGACGTCATCTGGAAATGAGCCTTGCCACAATATGCAGTGCTTGACTAATGGTTCCATTATGATTTTGGACCGCATCAGGCAATGAAGTCAAGAGCAAGCTAACATTGGCAACTTGGAATAGGAATTCTTGCATGCAAGGAACTAGAATTAGGAGACATGCTGTTTTCAAGAGGAAAACATAATTTGCTTACAAAAACTTTGTGGGCAGAAAAATGATTAAGAGAACCAGAACTACCATAAAGTTGGACTTGGTAAACAGGAAAGGAAAATATAAGTGGAGAAAATGTTCTGCAGGTTTACAGGAGATGTAGAAGAGTAATTCTTATTAAAATTTGTTTAAGGAGAAATGGTACCTAATAGTGTTTCAGCGTGTTGTCAATTAGAGATGGATTTTTAAATTTGCACATTTTTGGAAATTTAGACGACTTAAATTAAGGGCCCAAAAACAGTGAGAAATATTAAGTGCATGGAAGTTATAAAAATATATATAAAAAAAAGGATGTGATATATGATTCGGGATTGGGTGGAAACACAGAGTTACATGCAAAGGCTAATGTTATACATGAATAACCTAGAGTTCCCTACATTGATTAAAAGATTAAAGTTGAGAAATATTAAAAGATCAAACAAGAATTGGTTGGAGACATTAAGAAATAATAATTACATTTCTCTCAACAAAGCTCAACAGTAGGTGGTCCATGTGGTCGGCTTTAAACAGCTGGGAGCAATGATTTAGTGTAGTCGACATAATTATCAAGTCATTGGAGATATTTATGATAATATCATAACAATTTTCTTCTCTAAGAATGATAAGTATTCTAGTGGTTCGAAGTATATTAAGATAAAATATTTAATGATTAGAAAAAGAATCCAGAAATAATAAGTGTCAATTGAGAACCTAAACACTACTTTTATAAGTGTTTAAAGAATATATTTTTAGAAAGAAGCTTTTGAGCAGCTCATAAAGAGGATGATGATGTATATTTAAGTGGATATTATTATTAATATTATTTATTTATTTAATTAAAATTATTTATTTTTGATATCTTATTTATATTTATATATATGAATATTATATTTGAATATGATAACAAGATTATTTTGATAAGATACATTACATGAGTCATTGTGATTTATATTAAAAAATTAATAGTGTTGTGATATATAGAAGAGATTTTGACATTAATGATAGATATACAATCGTTGTAACTCGTATTGATAGTGAAACTTAATATAGTATTATTATGTTTATTAGACTAATTAATTTATTTTATAAAATTCATGCATACATGTAAAATGATTTTTAAAACTTTTGATTTTTAATTTATTAAGATTGTTTTCAAATAAAATTTTATCTTATTTATTTTGATTTTAAATTTTTTTTATATTATACTAATTAAGAAACTTAATGGGAGAACATTAGATTATGTTATCTTATTTAATTAGGTAAGATATATTATAGATATGATTGAATTCTAATTACACTAATAGAAATGAAGTTTAACCATGATAGGATTATCTTAAAAGAGATGATCTTGATGAGAGGGATTCTCATAATTATATATTGTAGATTATTTTTCTTTTGTCTATAACTATATTATAAATCTTCTTTTATCACATTTTAGATCCTATTCCATCATCGCTTATAATAATCCTGTGAAAGAATAGGAAGACAGAAGAAGATAGTCAAGTTCTCCTTCTACAACCTTTGGATTGGATGACAATGTCTTTATAGATCAGATAGAGATCAATAGGTATGTACATTTTAATTTACAATTATTTGATCTCACCTCTTGCTTTTGACATTAAAATTTTTTTATATAATAAAAATATGATTATAATTTTTTTATGTTTGCAGGGATCTAACGTTTCCATCAACGAGAACAGTGCACATGACTTTTGAATTGCGTTGCCGTATGTACATAGGATTCTTGATATAGATTTTTCGAAGCACTACTCTTGTGTGTTGCGTTGCCGTGCTTCTGCTGTGTTTTGTATAATTTCGTACGTTGAGCGCAACATAAACCAACGGTTCGCCCCCTCGACCCCACAGCTATGATGATTCTATCATCTAGGTTGTTATTTTACCGTATGTCCCTATAGCAACGGTGTTGCAATATACGAATCACGGATTACTCTCTTGCCAAACGTGCTATTTCCTTGTTTTTTTTTTTAATGTGAAAGAAACAAAATCATGCATCTAATGAGAAGCACATTAATCGATCTCCACGTGGAACACCTCCCGATCCTCTCAGATTTTATCCTATAGACAGACTTCACGACACGATCCCACCGCTCGAGTGCAAACACGTAAGCGATTGCCAAGATTCTCTACATCCAGTATTGTTTATGCTATCGCACCTGACCAAGATCATCCAGAACAAAGAAAAGTCCACTGATTTGGTGCCCCTCAGAAGACGTCCAGAATTGGCAAAACCAAAATTGGGAAAGAACAAGAAAAAAATTACATCACCACCTCCCGGAACACTTAACTTTATCAACATTAAAACCACTTCTTTGTTGTGTTCGCCGAGAATTCCGCTGGATGCGTGAGACGTGGAACCAAGGTAGTACATCTCCGTGCTAGGCGCTTTAAAGCCTTAGGGACCCAACCTGAACCGCGAGACGGGTTATCGTCGTTCCACATATGGAACCCATCATGGTCGAAGAAATCAATGCGCATCACGAACTTTGATGTCGCCGATACTTAATGATCTGAGGGTCTCTTAAAAAGCAATTCTCCTCTACCACTACGGTGTCGCCACCACGGCCACGGCGACTTGCGTCCCCTCTTCGTCAGTGGAAAGCTGGGCCCCGCAGCTGGCGTCCGGTTGCGTGCTGTGGAAGCGCGTCCGACTGACTCGTCCCTTCCCAAGTGATGTCGACCACCCGACAGCCGCCACGTGTCCTTACTGACCATCAGTGAGCCGCCTCGTTTTGCGCGGTTAGGTACGGCCGAGCCCCGTCCTCGTACGAAGCGGGCCCACGGACCACGTGTCGTGCCCGCGAAGCTCTCGCTTTTCCCCGTCCGAACCCGCACAGCCGATCCTCCCCGGTTCCAAGTCGCTCCCGTGTCTCGGTCGAGTCCCAAACACAGGAATAGCGCCCCTCTCGTTCGTTCGTTGGCTGTGGGTTCCACGACATCGCCACTCCTATCTCGTACTGTCGCTTGGCCGAGACACAGGATCGCTACCAGGTGACGCGAGAGGTTCCAATCACCGGATGGGTAGGTGATACCCTTTCCTTTCACTCGATGAGAATGGATGCGATCTCCATCTTGTCCATGCTACATGACCTTTTCTCTCGATGACAAAAACGACCTAATAAGGAAAACGGAACCAAGCGAGAGAGTAAGTCTTCGTCTTTTCTCCTCCTCCAATACTTTTTCTCCATCAAGGCAGTCGCCTTTCTTTTTTTGCTCCCGTTTTCTTCCCATTCTGTGGCAACAGGTGAGTTGGGACAGCTCTTATTGTTGTTAATTCTTATCCTCCGCATCCTCCTCCCGTCCTAATCTTTCATTGATGAAATAGGCCGAGGGAGGAGACACGAGTGGGAGGAGGAAGGAAGGAGGAGATCGAGATGGTGAGGGGCAAGACGGAGATGCGGCGGATAGAGAACGCCGCGAGCCGGCAGGTGACCTTCTCCAAGCGCCGCAACGGCCTCCTCAAGAAGGCCTACGAGCTCTCCGTCCTGTGCGACGCCGAGGTCGCCGTCATCGTCTTTTCCCCCCGCGGCAAGCTCTACGAGTTCTCCAGCTCCAGGTCGCCTCATCCTCTCTCCTCCCTCTCTTCTTTTCTCCCATAAAGCGAGGGTTTTTATTACTTTCCGAACATAGGAAAATCGCTACTTTACAAATCTATGCAACAAAACCAACCATCTCTCCTCCTCCTCTTTTCCTGTTCGCTTCATCCTGTTTTTACATCTTCCGGTTCATGTGGGCACTGCCATTATTATTAATTGTTGCACCGTACAACTAGGTCATATCAAGTGTACGTCGCAATGTTTCTTCGCTGTATTCATCGTCGTGTGTCGATATGCCCCCCAATTGATTCGTCTTGTCATCTTTTGTCTTTGCCTCGATTTAAGAGGTTGAAAGCCCATTAATGACTTCCCCGGATCTGGTTTTCTCAGTGCTAGCTTGAATAGGATACCTCTTCGTATAAAGGGGATTTGATGTCGGAATCAACCCGACCGATGCCATGGCACTATGTCCGGTTTGATTTGCGGATCAAGTAGAATGATGTATAATTTTTTAGACATTCAAGCACATTAGAGGTCAAACTTCTTTTTATTTTCTTTTCTCCAAAATTTTGCCTGCCTTCTTGCATGAATTTAGAGGTTGAACAATCTTTGTCCTGCTGCTCTCCATACGCTTCACATCTGATCAATTGTCACCGCTATTCATCTCTGAAATCCAGGAGGTTTGTGCTAAAAATCATTGACTACGATGGCGGCAAAATCACAGCTGATCATTATCTTTCTTGTATTCTTAGGAATCACATCCTCCATTAAACGCCCTTTGCCCTTTGCTGCGTGTCGATGCAACCCCAAGTCTTCTGTGAAATTTGTTCTGATCTTAGCTTCTGTGAAATGGCAAACTTAAATGAGTGAGAGCTTTGTTCCTATAGTTTTCTTTCAACTACTAGACAAAACTGTTCTCTCAAGAATTTAGCTGGAACTATACCGCGACGATTACTTGGTCCTTTGATTATCAATCCTTTGTGAAGGAATTTGCTTGCTTTCTCGAATAGATTAGGTATCATGTTATCCGCCTATGTCCTTCATTACTGAGACGAATATGAAAAAAACATGTGTTTTGCCTCTCAGATGCTTGTCTTGATCTATGCACGAACACTCACACGGGCATCTTGTGTAAACAGTGAAATAGTTTATGCCCAATTGGATAAATTCATGAGTTAATAAGGTACATCCAATCTATCGAAGAAAATATCCTGGCTTGATAAATATTTGCGTTGACCAAATACGCGATCACAAATTGGCCATGCTGTTTACCTCATTGACATGATCAAGAGTGCCCTATTACTTTCTTGTTAACTTATTTCTATATGTTTTAAATGTGATTGTTGATGTCGTTGACTATATTATCACTTTCTTGTTACTTCATCCTTATCTTGATAAAATGTGTTTGTGAATTTTATTGCATATATGTCCAATAAATTGTCAATAAATGATTTCTAGAACAGTGTATATGATCACCAGATGGTCGTATAGCTGCAAACTGAGCTTTTAATTATTTACTTGGAGTTTCACGTAATTCTTTATTTTCTAATCTGAAGTGTGCCCTTCGTGAATTACAAGTTACAAGATAACTTTCTGATTGATATCTGTGATAGTTAAAATATGAGATTGGCTATATGATTTATTTTGGTATATAAAAGTATGTTATCTGTTAATAGTTTCATCCTATTTGCTTTTGCTTTGTTAGAAGATTCTGTCTTTTCTAGTCATATTTATGCCATAAATATCATACATTTTTCTGGATGATCAGATCATAATATTATTTCCTTTCTGTTGAATATTCTATTGTCTTATCAAAAGATTAGGAGTCTAATGTTCATGGTTTAAGAATGACCAGTTTCTGAATACTTAGAAATTTTGGTCTTCCATTTTGTTCATTTCAATCATTTAGATTCTTAAAGAAGGTTACTGCCAATCTTTGATGTTGCTAATATGCGAATGCAGCTGAATAGGTAGTTTGACACCTAATGATGTTGTTTACTTGCATGCCAAAATGATCATTCGAACACCTTAAACATTGGTCTGGTAGTGGTAGCATACCAAACCAGCTTATCAAAGGTTGAGAATTCAAAACCTCATATGATATATTTGAAGGTATTTGCTAATTTAGTTAATAAAGATCTTGACAGTTTATCACAAGGATTTTAATTTTGAATGATACTGCCTATACTGGGTGGTACGTACCGGTCCGCCAGTAGACCGGTATGCGAACTGCCCGCTACCGGGCGGTACCATTGATTGAGGCTATTTCTGTCTCGTTCCCGCCCGAAATCGGTCGAAAATGTTTGATTTCAACCATCGCCACCTGCTACCGGGTAGTAGACCGGTATGCGGACTGCCCGCTACCGGGTGGTACCATTAGCCGAGGGAGAAGGAAGAAGAGGGAGAGGAAGAGAAGAAAAAGGAAAACCTAGAGATCCGGTGTTGCTCTCTCTCGATGATCCCAATCCGTCATCGCTTTCCCTTGTCGGACACCGCAGATGAGATGTCATCTCTTCATCTGAGGTGACGAGGCCTCGGCATCATCGGCAACTTCTTCTCATCTGTGCGAGGAGAAGAAGCCTCAATGGGGAGAAGAAATCGTTCCCCATGTGGGGAGAAGAAACAAGGCGACGATCGCCTCTTTTTTTCTCCCCACGTAGGAGAAGAAACCGCGCATAGGGAGAAGAGACGAGGGACGTCACCTCTTTTATTATTTTTTAACTAGACACATACACACACATACACATACATACATACATATCTGATACGGTACAAAATTATAATTCTTGGTTTATAAAAAAAAAGAAATCGCACATGGGAAGAAGAAACCGCTCATGGAGAGAAGAGACGAGAGATGTCGCCTTTTTTTATTTTTAAACTATATATATATATACATATATATACATATATATATATATACATATATATACATATATGTATATATATGTATAAATATATATGTATACATACATATACATACATGTATACATATATACATATATAACTCTGATATGGTATGAAATTATAATCTTTGGTTTATTAAAAGGTCCTAAGTTCAAATTATACTTTCATCACTTACCCTTTGCAAAAAAAAATGTTCCATTCACGGAACATATTTGGTTTATTTGATTATCTCACTTGCCACCCATAACGACTTGAGTTGGAGTTACTGTATCAGTAAACAAGAAATAAAAAAGGTCGAATTGAAATGAATTGACTGGATTCATTTCGTGTTGTTAGTGATGTTGCGTTTAGCTGAGGAAAAGATCATTTGGTCTGTACATGTTTATGATGATACAGAAATCAATCTTAGAAAGCAATGGTTCATTAAATTTGGATGTTTTGTTTAATGATCCTGCGGGTATCAGGGTGCAACAACCTATATAGCTATTGTGAATGAAACAATAGAAAAGATTATAAACTCATCATACATTAGATCCCAATTTTCCACTTTAAAGTGCCTTGCAAATATGTAAGGACAACATACTAATTTTCTAGCTTATCCTTTGGGTAATTTGACATCACCAGTACTAGCATGCTATAGTGTCCAAGATGTGGTTACTATCTATCTGATGAAAGGAGTAGAGGACAAGGTAATCGTATGTTGAGAGTCATCTCAATGTAATTTCTTATCAGAATTTGATACATCGAAAGAGAACTATGAGTTTTGTTGTGTGTGTTGACTGAGATTTAAGAGACTGATGATGGTGAATCATGAGTGCAGCTTTACAAAAGAAAGAAATAAAAGAAGAGAAGAAGTGGATTATATATGCTGGTAAGAGAGGAGATATGCTAGTAACGAGACAGCCATTGTAACTACGAGTACAGTAGTTGCAAGTTACTAAGCTAGGGACTACTGTAGCATTTGCTATGCCATGTTTGTTAATAGCAAGGAACAAAATGATTTAATTATTAATGTTACTTGTAAGTTAATAATGGAGGGAGATCATAATCTCAATTGTTTGATTGAGTCCCAAATTACTTGGTAAGTTTAGAAAGTTGCTAGAGAGAGTAATCAAAATAAATTTTGCCACAAAGTTGTAGGATTCAGTACTGATGATGTTTCTTTCTTTAAATCTAATGCAAAATAGATATATATCCTAATGGTTATATTTAGTGGTTTTACTTTTGAGGTTTCTTAAATGCAAAAACACTAACCTAGTGGGATAAGTAATGCTAGATGGATGAGAACTAAAATTTCAATTGCTTGAACAATTAATACAAGAAGAGTGAGATTTGGTACAATGGTAAAACTTTCTATTTATAAGGGCAAGGTCAAGTATGCCAATACTTGTTAGGTCTTACATTGGTAGAAACCTTGTGCATTGGATTAGTTGATGGGTATATCTAATCTTATGGATACATCTAATCTTATGGTTACAAATATGGTACTCCTATAAAATGATTATTATCTTGGATCATTAGGCATATTGGAAATAATTTGCAAAAACATTTTATCCAAATTCATCCAATATACAAAACAGTGAAACACTTTTTGCCATGCTAGGAAAGGTCTATTAATGATTTTTTTAATGGGTTAGGAAATAAGAAGGGATTAAGCTGTGGGGAGAGAGATGGCTAGAGAAAAATCAGCATCAAATAAGAGTTCTGATATTTTTTAGCAGTAGATGGTAAAAGTTGCCAAATGGAATCAGTTTGGAGAATTATTAGAAGTCGAAGACTACAATCTGTTTTCCTTCATCCACAATCAATTCATACAAATATAGGCTCGGACATAATTAGGTGGAGATGACCGTCAAAGAAACTACTGTTTTGTGGTGTAAAGTAAGGAAAAAAAATAAACTATAGTATGTATAGGATAAAAATAAGACAATAATATACAACCAGGTGATGAAAAAAAAAAGTTAAAAAGGGATTATGCTTGATGGGATGAAGGTTCGTAATGTACAAATCAACTCAATTTGGTTTAGAATAATGTGCACAAGTCATTTGATGTGACTGAAGAGATGACTCAAATGTCCATTGGATGATCGATCTATACAAAGGTTGTAGTCACATGGAATATCAAACGAGGTCCTTCTAACACTTAAGTTCAAACGAGGTCCCTCTAACACTTAAGTTAATTTCGAGATGAAAAGTTGAGTCACAAATAAACTGTAACTTATATTAAATTGGTAAGCTTTTGTGGTGAACTTGGCCTAAGAAATATTCCATGAGTCGAATATTCCTCCTTGAATTCTATATTGTGACTTAGCTTAAGTGCTGCATTGCTGGCTAGGGTCCACTTCCCCTATTGACTGTGTCACCATATGTCGAGTTGATTGAGAGTAAGTATCTCCTTATCACTATGGAACGTACCAAAAGAGACTAGATAAATAAGCAAACATGTCAGATAGATAAATAAATCAAGAGGATAATGCAACTGACTGAACAATATTCATTCATCAATAATAGATAAAAGCTGCAATAATTTTATGGACCTCTATTATTAGATTTCATGGACGAAAATCCTAACTAAAATTTTGGAAAAGGTAAAATATGAATTTTTTTTTCTGATGAATGTAATGTAAAGAGATATCTAAAACACTCTAAAAATAAATTCTTAATTCTTTAATAACTTTCCCAAACCATTTTATATTTGAAGTTTTGCAATAAGACAACATCCAAATAAGATTCTGGCAACATCATAAAACACTATTAAAAAAATTAGTGACACAAGATATTCAATATTGTAGTGAAGTAGTGAATCTAATCATGATTTGAGATGATGTAACCTCAGCGACAAATTCTCCTAACCTAGACATAATATGAACATATCTTGAGTCAGTTGTACATGGTACTACGATTAGAGCATTTTGCTAGACTTGGCCCAGTTTTTACCATATCAGTTCAGTTAACTTTGTTAACTGTCAAAATTCAATTGCATCAAATATTTTATTGTTTGTCTATTATCACTTAGACATTTAGATTCACGTTTGACTCGAGGCCAACTCTCAAGAAATTTTCCTAAAAACGTTTAATACTTAAGAGTAATCAATCATTAAAGCTGCAGATACAAATCAACTTTTGACCCTAAAAAGCAGTAATTCGCTCCCAGACAATCAGACAAAGCATATATAGGAAGAGCTGGTGAATGAACACGATATCACTATATCCAAAATCTATGCAAAAAAAAATGTCTTGCCTTGCAGCATCAATCTAACTGTCATGGTATGCTCTCGTCATGAATTATGTTTCACGAAGCTTAGAGCTGGTTGATATGTCAATATGTTGATCATGTTCAGCTGATTGGTTGGCAATGATGTAAGAGCCCTGTGAATTGCTTATACCTGGTTCTCTTCTTTGCCTACTGCCATGCATAGCGTTGGTGCCCTGAAACTTCAGGAGCATACTGTAACAATTTTTTTTTAATAGAATCTATTGCGGTGGCACTATAACTTAGATCTACTCATTATTGGCACCTAATGAAGGAAGCAGTATCATCAAAGGGACAACTCAGGTGCGGTAGGCTCAAAAAGGCTAGTATTTTGTTAGTGTCAAGTTGACTTACCAAACCTGCAAGCTTCAAAGTTTGTGCGCTGAAGCTTCAGGAGCACTTTATATCCATCTTTAGTGTAATAGAATTACTTTTCACAGAAAAATCATAAGCAACAACAGTTAAAATTACATCTACTCATTATTGGCATCCAATGAATGGAAGTGTTATCAAAAGAACACATAAGACTCCAGAGTCATTGAGGCTTAGATTTTTGAAGTCCAAGTTCTCTCTGGTCATATCAGACTTGAAGGTTCCATTAGAGCAAGCCTTCAGCGAATGTCTTATGAAAAAATAATGGCCCAGTACATTGAGGCTTCTATCAGGCAGTATCTGTATCATCTTACTGTTGCAAACAAGGGGTTAACTTCCATGGCTTAAATTTTGTTCACTTAATTTGCAAAAGAGTAGCCCAACTATTACAACAAGGCTCACCCTTAAAAGAAATGTCTTATGAGTTTTATAAAAGTGCCTAATACCTAAAAGGTCTCTTTATTATGAGATTATCTTATGCAAGAGATCAAATTATATTTACCTTTGACAAGTTTTTGTAATTGTCCATGTATCCCTGATGTTATTATAACTTTTCCATTTATAGCATATAATATTATTTGTTTTAGATATGCAAGTAGTTGTTGATGACTTATTATCCTATGATTGTCATGCTGACCTGCCAACTTTAAATCATATTATGTAGATTTTGTTCTGTCATTTAAGTTCCTTCTCAAGTTTTCATTTAGCAAAATGATTCCATTTTACAGCTATCAACCTCTTGCATCACAAAGAAACTGAAAACCTTCCGGAATTTTTGTGCATAACTCATCTTCTTCTAAGAGTTGCTCTCACAGAACGATGATTCACTTAACTGAAAATTGCTTACCAACTCAACAAGTATGACGTACGACATACATTTCTGTACATGTGGTGTGCAACATATTCTTGACCTAATATCTAACGTCAGTTAATGAAATCCTATTTATCTTCTGATATCTGGTAGAGGATAATTTTGATTTTGCTCATTGTATGGCGGCTTTCTTAGCTCATTAAGAGTTCATTCAGCACTCACACTAATCATTCTGATTATATTATACTTATTTTTACTTGCTTCAAGGGCACTACTTTTCTAAATTATTTTAGCTTACATCTCCAAAGAGTATACAGCTTATCCTTTTTCTTCTGCACTGGAAAATTATTAGTGTGGAAAGGACAATTGATCGGTATAAGATGCACACAAAGGATGCCAATATCATGGATAAAGGAACAGACAGCGATATGCAGGTAATCCTTGACTTTCTGATGAACTTTCCTCTTGAAACATCTGGCTTTAATGTGATGAGATATAATTGATACAATTTGTAGTCATATAAGTAATCAATTCATTGTTTTAGCTTACCTGAATAATATAACAAATAGGTTGAAAATTAAATGGTCAAGAAATTGTCAAGTCATTGACATGAATTAAGATATGTCAGCTGCGGAACCAAGCATGAGGAGATGCATCAATAAGAATATGTATAATACTGTTTATTGTAGTTTAAAAAGTTCAAATAACATTAAAAATAAGTAAGAAGATTCTGTTTGAAGAGAAGCACTCTGTTCTATCTGTTTGTCTATTTTGGAAATCTTAAAAGAGTACTGACAATGCTGCAGCAGTGGATATCTGAAGCCACAGATATAGCAAAGAAGATTGAAGTCATTGAAGCTCAAAAAAGGTAAACTACCTGAACTTGAGTCTGAGTTGCATCTTATGTTAGTATCAGAAGTAGGAAAGGAGATTACTATCACCAAGAAAAGTTTCTTTAATCTCGGGTTTAAGCTTGCCTCAGGAAACTTCTGGGCGATGGTTTAGAATCATGTTCATTAAAAGAATTATGTGAATTAGAAGCTCAGATGGAACGAAGCTTACATAAAATTAGAGGAAGGAAGGTAGAGCACAACTATCATTTCACTTGCTTTCTTTGAGACATTAGTTGAAAATTGAAAATACTGACAAAGATGCTATTTCTTTATAGCAATACGTGTTAACGGAGCAAATTGCACAACTAAAAGATAAGGTAAGTCAGTTTCTTAATGAGAGAGCAGTGTTGAAGTTTTCAACAGATTCCAGTGATTCTAATACCTAATAATAACTAAGCCTCTCTTTTTTCTTCTTTTGCTAATTGAGTGCAGGTGAGGGTTCTCCTAGAGGAGAATGTAAAACTACATAGGGAGGTATGAAGCCACACAAAGCACTTCTCATGAGTTTTGTAGATAGTCAATTCATCTAAATTCATGTTATTTTTCCCACTTAACAAAATTAAAGTTGACCTAAATTTAAATTCATCAATTAGGAGGTCGATGATAAAACCCAATTTTTCTGAAAAATACAGAGCTGTGTACATGATGCAATTTATGCAATCGACTTCTAACTTGATATGCGTACTGTTTTTTTGTTTCCTGAAGCGCCATATAGAACCTCAACTTCAGCTAGTTTCTACTAGAGATGTAGGTCCAAAGAATCATGGCAACCAAGAAATCACGGAGGTAGAAACAGAGCTAGTAATTGGCAGGCCAGGAATTAGGGAAGATAAATGAGATATCATGACACCATCACCAGCATCACGTCCATGGACTTGAAACAAATGACGCGAAGCTGCAAACAATAAGTTGATGGGGAGATTTCTTATCTTGGCACAGCAGGGTTTCGAAAATGATTGCTTGAAAGAATAAACTGGAGGAACTCAATCTGCTGATACTATCTATAGTTGCAGTAATGGTTTTTGTAGTAAAGCTAGGAAATTAGTAATTTTGAGTCGTGTAATTGAATGCATGAAAATTCAAAAGTTTCTACTTGTTCAACATGCATGCTTGTACAAGAATCATAAACCTTTTCTGTTGCCACTGTTCTATTAATGTAACATATGTTTCTTCATTATCAACAGAGGAATGATTTGAGCATCCCGATAGACTGTTCCTGAGATGTGGAGAAAAACTGGTTGCTCAAACACTTTTGTCATAAAGTAGAAGAAAATGACATGTGACTTTCTATTTCCTTTCCCTCATTCATAAACTCAAAGACAGAATATTTGATGCTATTGGATTCTTACACCATTGCATGTGAGAAGATTGCATAGGCTGTCTTTTATAGAGATTGGCTACGAAGTGATATCCAGTGGAAAGGCAAGTATGGTTAGCAATAGGGACTAATATGGTCAAGCCTAGTGAAGAAGAGGCCCAAAAAATTTTGGCCTTTAACTTATCATTGCAACCATTTTAAATGTCTATAGTTGGTTTAGAGATGTGTTATTGATTGCAGCTTACAATTAACATGATCAGCAATCACAAAATAATGAGTAGGATCCCCCAATGGTTCAAGCATTTTCCATGGAACAAACTTGTTTTTCCTTACCTCATTGGGTTTAAGCTGATAGATGTAAGGCAATTGGTCCTCAATGGTGATAGTAACTATATGTAAGTTAATTCCTCGCATAAGAGCTTACTTCTAAATCAGTTTCTCAGCTACAAACATGTGATATCAATAGACTCTATTGTCCACTAATTACTAAAGAAGAAAAAGGAAAAATCATTGTTTGTTGCCAAATATTATTATGAGTAGACTTGAAGAAATGTAAAATTTTTGGTCTATTTACAGAAGGAAAAAGTCTCCGAAAAAAAGTTTTAATTTTTTATTTTTTTCTCATATAATTTTTTTTTATTATATCCATGTAGAGTATTCCTTATTTTTTTAAAGATGAGATTATCCTTATAGCCTCTCTTCGTTGCCCCAATCACCCCTCTGACTATGACTCTTGTCTTCTTGATGCCTATAGTCTCACCTCTAGCTTCTCCACTGCTTCTATCCCCTTCTTTGGAGTCTCTCATCTCATCCCCTCCATTGTCTCTAATACCCACCCCAATCTCTTTGATCTCCACCCCCACCTCACCAATGTTAAAGCAACAATAGTGCTTCACCGATCTTCTCCACTTTTAGGATCATCTTTCCTACTCTAGTTGTTATTTAATCTACCAATAAAAAGTTCTCCTCCCCCTTCCTCTAATTGTTGGCTCTTACATCAATAATTTGTCTCATCTCACTATCCTTCTTTTGGCGTCTCCTTTGATATCCTCGGTGATTAAAGATCCTTTGACTCTAATCCCTCTCCTTCTTATCAAGCGAGGGGCATCGTGGCTAGACGGAGATGGTGGAACAAAAACAATCACGTGCCTCTATCGAGGGAGTTGAGGGAGAGAGATCTTAAGAGTTATAATTATAAATACCATCATAGTGATGCTATAGACATGGTAGTGTAGAGTGAAGGTTGGCACAGTGTTAGCATTATCATAGGGTTGATTCTTAAAAAATGATGAAGACATTTCAGTGAGGTGATCGATACGATGGAACAAAGTGGAGGTCAATATAGCTATAACATTATTAAGAGGGTAGTTTCCAAAAACTAATAAACAAACATGACAACCTGGAACGTGATGTGATGGAGGCCGAGTGTAAAATAATATAGATGGTTAAGAAAGAATGTTTTATAGGAATAAAATAAAAATAAGACGTATCTAGGAAATAATATATATATATATTTTTGGTTGGAAAGTTTACCCTTTGCAGAATCTGGCGCCACAAAATTAGGCTGGGTATAGGTCAAACCACATGGGCAGAGGAAAAAGGAACAATGTCAAAGGTAAAGAGTCAACATATGCATGCATAAACATCTCAAACTGATAAAAAAAATATATTGATGCCCTTCAAGTTTTAAAATATATAATATTTGATAGCATGCCTCTCTGCCATATTTGTAATGAGAAGAATAATTTTACCAATGAAAAGTACAATTTGTTTTCTCAAATTGCATAGATTCAGAATAAAATTTTAATTACAAGTCACAAAAATAATTAAGAATCCATTTTCATACATTCCGGGAGGTTGCAAAACTATCTCATGCACCTATTGTTATGAAACTTTAATCACCCATTTATCATAAAAGAAGAGTAATCTTACCATGACACTATTTGGACCAGAAACAATTTCGTCATTTTCGAAGATAAGTTGACCAAATTTATTCTATGCTAAGGTTAAGTCAATTCACCTCAAGAAAACTAAGTTGCTGAATTTTCATGTCAATGGAAAACAAAAAAAGAGTTCGATGCAATCCTATATAAGAAGGGCACAGTGACCAATGCCGGTGCAGACTTTTCAGGAGCTTATTCGCAGATACCCATGTCTGAGAATTACCAACATAGCCTTGCAGAAGGGGGCAAAAGCAAACTCACTTTCTCTCTCTAAGACTCCCATCCTAAATAATTCACTCCACTATGTGTCCCTTCAACGTTAATTAGTGTGCCAAAATCCAACACATTAAAAGCTTATATCCAACGAAATACAAGACTCAAAATCCTTGAGCATGGCAGTCTGTATGTATGTCCTCGAAACTGGATTCGAGTCTCTTCCTATCAGAAAAAGAAGTAAAGGTATCTCCCTATCAGTTTCATTACGGCATGTCCCATCCTGACATGCTCCTCCCATGTAGAATGGGGACATCCTAATGGATAGTGCAGGGGCCGACCTACCATCACTGCATCTCCTCCATACGTATTTCGAAGAAGAGAAGACGATAGCGATAACGATCTACACCAACACAACTTTTTGATTGAGTGTACTTCTTCTCTTATGTTCTCGAAATCTAACGGCAGTCGGCCTCTAAGACAACCAACCATACTCTTCAGCGTATGCTTTGCAACCAAAGGTTAATTGCACATCTAACTTCTATTCGGGATTGAGAGGATTTTTTGTGATATATATATTGTTTTCCTTTTCTTTTCTTTTTGACATCCCAAAAGTAGGCGATTTCGTAGTTCTCTCAAGTAATCTGGTTGTTTTCTCTACATAACCTCTTGTCGGACTTCCATCCACAGTCTTTAGTTGCGGTCATTCCTTTTGATCTCTGCCGAGTGCAACCTAAGTGGTCTCCACCATATGAAGTGCACTCACTGATAGATATCAAAGGATGGACTTCTGTGGCTCCTCTTTTTATGCATGCTTACTTCTGTCCGAACAAACTTACCATCATCTATCGACCAGTTCATAATCGAAGTAGAATTTTAAATGATCAATTACTTGTTGTTTATCGTGCAAAACAAAAAACCTAAATCTTGTCGAATTCCAGTTGGTTCGTCTAAGATCTTCTTAGAAGATATTATGTATTTGTATTTTTGTATATATAATCATTCAGCAGGTATTCCCCAAAGGAAAAACTCCAAAACCATGTAAACAGAAGCCCTTAATGAAACATATTTAAATTGTGATTTCGGACGACCACACCTCAAGATATTGCAAGACGATGATTTAGATTTAGAGGTTAAGTTATACGCCTCTTAGGAGCTTGTCCATGTCACAATCTCGTACGTGGGAAGCTTTCTTGTCCGATGGAGAGTCTTATTAGAAGTCGGACACTGTTTCATCTGGAATCTCATTGTAGAGAGAGAATAGAAGATTGAATCGAATATAAGTTTTTGAGTTGTTCCTCCATTTCTCCATCTATCTCTCCTCTTTTGTTCTCTTATGAACCAATCAGCCAGTGAAAACAAATGTAAACGAAGTAAAATATAAAGAAAATAGCAAAGAAAGGACTTACACTCCATTTAATATCTTTTGGCATAGGCTTTTCTTGCTTAACACAATTTGTAGATCGAATGTCTTTCTTTTTAACCGTGCTCGGTCCGTCAGAGCTGCAGATGTTGGCGGGAATCACTGAGGACATCGGACGGCCATAAACGTAATCAGATAGGGGTAAAAGAGTCAATCGACTCCCCACGTACGGAGCCGACGGCAGGATGCCTGGATTGCGCGAAGACACATCACATGTGACGCTGCTAAGATTTGCTCCGGATCTATGGAGACGGAACCGGTCGATTTGGGCCGCCCGACAGGAAACAGGGGCACGAGACACGTCACGCCGCTGGGACCCGGCGCTGCAACGAGCCCGCGCGCTGCCACGTAGTCGGAGGGCCGCTGTCGTTGTCGAAGCGGCAAGGCGGGGCGAGCGGTGGAGGGAGGAGGGACCATTCGGAAGCAAGTACGAGGGTCGACACGTAGCCTCGCCGGACTGGGTCGTATTGATACGAACTGCGCCCGGAAGAAGAGAGAGCGAACTCGGGAAACGTGCGGCTTAGGAGAAGTCACGCAGAGAAGACGATGATATTAGTTGGTGTGTTTGGGCGCTCGGCTCGGCCGTTAAAAGTGAATAGTAGGACGAAAACACTTAGAGGGGATTGAATTATTAGGCTGCGTAGCACTCATGCACCATTCAATGATGACAGCGAAGACAGACAAGGAAAGAAAGAAGAGTCAGAGGAAGGACATCCACATCAACCGGTAGCATTCGGTTGCCACTTTTCCCCCTCTTCTTTATTTGATGGGAAAGTGGGAAAATATAGGAAGCAAAGGGAGGGAGATAAGAGAAGTGCAGTGGTGGTGGTTGTGGTGAGGAGGAGGAGATGGGCAGGGGAAGGGTGGAGCTGAAGCGGATCGAGAACAAGATCAACCGCCAGGTGACATTCTCCAAGCGCCGTAACGGGCTGCTCAAGAAGGCCTACGAGCTCTCCGTCCTCTGCGACGCCGAGATCGCGCTCATCATCTTCTCCAGCCGCGGCAAGCTCTTCGAGTTCGCCAGCTCAGAGTAATTTCTCGATGCTTGCTTGCCTTTCTTTGCGCCTTGCTTGCCTCTCTCTCTCTCTCTCTCTCTCTCTCTCTCTCTCTCTCTCGTCATGGAATGATGCAGGGAATCGCTATATTTAATGATCATTTATTGGTGCATATGGGGTTTCTTGGTTTGGATGCGTGTTCTTTGAAGGAAAGATTTTGTAGGTAAAGTAGATTGCTATTCCCATGTAAGAGGGTAAGTACACTTCTGTGCCATTAGTTTTCCTTGCCTGATCTCTCTTTCTTTTTTTCTCCTCATATCAAAGATGGGAAAAAGTTGAGAGATTCTGAATATAGAAACATGTGTAGTCAAGATTTCTTTTGGTATTCTTCTCCTTTCCCTGTTAAGAAACGATCCAACATTGTGGCGACAAGCCATCCCTTGCTTTTCTGCTCGGTCTAGATTATTTTCCTTTACATGGTTTCTTCAATGGGGTCTCTCTCTATAAATATGTCTGTGGAGGTCATGGGGGTTTCGTGGTAGCAGAGGAGAGCCATGGTTGTGAGAACACAACAGCTCGTGAGGAGGAGAGGTTAGGCCATTCCTTTCTTGGCATTTTCTAGGTTGGATTTCCTTGTATTTTTCTCATTGTTCGCTGGTTGTCTCTCTTCCTTGTTTTTCTTTGTTTTTTTCTACTTCAAGATTTCGAGCTGTTTTCCTAACCCTTCTTGATTCTGTGGATTCAAGAAATCTGAGACAAAAATTGAAGTCTGTACAAAGACGAAAGCAAAGTTAAAAAGGATGTACCAACAACTTGGATTTCAAGAAAAGATCTTGTGCCTTTTTACAAGTGCTTGATGGACCTTGGTTCAGATGGTACAGCACAATTACCCTAAAAGGTAGCAGAAGAAGCCTACTTGTTTATATAGTGTTTACTGGATGAGATGTATGTTATGTAGATGAACACTAGTAAACTATCTACCCAAATCTTAGTCTTTCTGGTTTCCTGGGGTTTCATGTGCCTTTTTCATGTCCATTGTTTGATCCCTTTCTGTCCAAACACAGTCGCCCACTTGAAGGAACATTGTCTTAGAAGCCAAAAAGTCAGGAAAAGATAGTAAACCGAGTGGATTATGAGAGAGATTGATTCAGCATTAGCAGTCAAAAAGGATATTTGTCGGTTTCGTTTCTCTAGGATTTGCTCTCTCCTTCAGTTTATCACATCCCTCTAGTGAAGCATTGCAAGCTTCACAAGACTGAATAAGCAGAAAATGGATTACCAAGACTCATGAGAATCTTTTCTATTCTGTATATTCAGATTAAAGAAACCTTTAGATTATAGTTCCCAAAAATCAATCTTGTTATCAGTCGCACAAACTAAATGGTGGCTGATATGTTCATAAATGAACTTTTTTTGGACAATTGAGTTTATGTATGATTGTCTATTTCATAACAAGTTATAGATAGTTCACAAAGAACTACTGCCCTCCAAGAACTCTTGAAACGATAGGTAAACAATCCTCATCATAAGATTTCTGGTGGTGACTTTGATGCAAGTTCAAGGGAAATTAAGCATAGGTCAAGCTTAGACCCTTTTCCTTTTATTGGCCTGTGCATTAATATCTCAGTATCAGTTATTACTTGAGACTTTTTGTCTTTCAGCTTATCGAGAATTTTGCTTTTGTTAAGATATTTTTCTTACACTTTTTGACAATCTTTCATTCAACAGCTAAAGAAATTCTTAACCTGAGGAGCATCAGTATAGAAATGATGAAATAATTGGGCACTCATTAGCAATATAGTGCAAGAGATTCATGTGTGAGTTGTAGCATGAGAAGGAATAGGCAACAGAATAACAGAGAGAAGTAGAAACTCAGAAATGTATCAAAGTTAATCCACGACTTTTGCGACTTAATATTTTATGCCTTTTATTATCGTTCCAAATAATTAGTTACTGCAAATAAATGATAATTGTTACAGTGCTTACTTTTATCGACCTTCCAAGTTAAAACTATCAAAGCCTAGGGAACTTTAACTAGAATTATATTAATTGATTCATAGATGCACAAGTAGATCCTAAATATATAAACAACCGAGGAACTTTGTGAAGAAAATTGCATTACAAATGAGTTTAGGCTTTTAACTTTTTGCATAATTATGTTAACTGAAGCATTCACCATTCTTGTGTTGCACAATAAGTTAAATTAGAGTTCATACTTGATTGTAGGCAGAGATTTCCTACCTATAATCAAATGTATGGTTTGCTTGATGCATTCTACTTCAATATATGCTTCATAATCAAAGTCTGGATGGTTGAATGTGGAGTCAACTGCAAATGATATAAGGTAAGGTAGGTCTGTACAAAGCTTCAACTCCAAACCTCCGACTAAAGATGAAAATTATCATAGTAAACATTCATATCTACAAGCAACTGAAACTAAAGTAACTACATGTGGAAGCAGAACAAGGCATATGGACTTCAATTAGATTCTTTGACACTAACAAATATGACAGTAATTAGTAACATTAGAAATATGACCTTAGAGTAAGATTAAGAGCTAGTCGTGCGATAAACAATTTTCTTCATCAACAAATTACATAAAATGAGCATTTCTTCACGGAAGCTGGGTGAAGATGTTCCATACTAACTTTTATGCATTTACTAACTATTGAGATATGAAAAATGAACTAAGATAAATGTTCCTCGATCAATTGCTAAAAAGTTAGTGCTAATTCTTGTATAAACACACAAAGGCATCATAATGCTTTATGAAAAACTTGGTAACAAGGATATGATTCAAAGTTTGCTTAAGATGTAAATAACATTTTTAGCTATAAAGAGAAAAAAGATGTTTAAAAGCTTTTCTATGATAATTATGAAAGCTTTAAATGTTTTAAACCTGCTTTAAACAGTACAAACTATTCATGCTGCATCTTTCACTAACATCTGATGTTTTCATACAAATAATTCATAACAGTGACTGCAATAATTTTGATATTACAAGGCAGTAAATAATGATATTGCTCACACAGTCATATTTATGATTTTTGGATGAAAATTATGGAAGCTGCAACGCATGGAATATATATGCATATCTTAATTACTTTGGTTGAATGAAATTTTCTCAAATTCCTGACTAAAACTAAAACAAATTTTCATTCTAGTTGATTACATAGAAATGTTGTGCTTTATAACTAATGTTACGTTAAACAACTCTGGTAGTAATTAACTGGCTTAAATTTACAAAATCAGAATTTGAATAAAATTTGATAACAATTGAAGCATATTTGAGACAGATTTAAATCTTGAAAATGCATCTTCATTTTGCAATGACAACAAAATAGTTAATATGGCACCATTATTTGAAAGATAGTATGCATCTATCAAGAAGGAAAGATGACAATATTTGGATATATATATATATATATATATATATATATATATATATATATATATATATATATATATATATATATATATATATATATATATATATATCAAATGATGTGACTAACCTATTGTGGTAACCTGATCATAGCCCTAGGTGCCTATGATATGGCTTAGGCACAAGTCCAACTAATACAAACATTTTAATTTACCTTTACATTTTTAATTAATTTATTAATTAAATCAAGCTAACAAAAAGTAAAGAAGGAGGACTACAATAACTGTTAACATCTTATATCGTTGTACAACAACAATGTTGAACCATAATAACTATGATGACTTGGAGTTGCATTTGTTTTGTTTTGTATTGGATGTGTAGTGCTTGGAACTCGAAGGAACATATTTTGCTAGATTTTATGAATGAGATTTTGTCTCTAATGTTACCCTTGATTCGACCATGTTGATATGATTTAGGACTCAAGAAGAAAGCATGTGATAACACACACTAAAGAATTTCAGATCATCTTAAACCCATGTATAAAATGTATGACAATACTATCAAGCATAACAAATTTGAAGACTTCATCTTAATCTGAAAAAAAAAGGATTAGAATATGACTAAAAGCAAAAATGAAAATTTTGTTATCTTAATTTGTTCAAGAAGGAGTAGCACCCTGATTGCATAAATTTTCAGAACATAAGCAGAATATGTTTGGTGAAGTCAAAATACAATTTTATGTATAATAGTTTTGAACTATTATTTTCTTGACTTCCTTAGGTTCAAATCACCAATATTTTTCTTCAACTAGGACAATAGGTAACACTCTTTATTATGTAAAGAAATTGATCACTAAGGTTCTATTTAGGAAATATGAGCTAATTAAGAAGTCACGTGAGATGAAATAAAGAAATGAACTTAATATCAATGACAAGTTTGCTTTATTGCTTAATTATCTAAACTCATAGTCGCTTTAATAGCAAAAGCAAAGCATGTAAGCTATGTCAAAAGCTAAGCAATCTCTGAAGTATCTAGGATATAATGTGTTCAATCTCTTGATAGATAAAAGGAAGGTTTGTCATATTGCTTGTGATCTGCTTTGTTTCTTATATGTCATGTGCTTATGAAATAATTTCTTACTTCAAGTGATAAATTAGAAAGAATATCTACTTGTCTATTTAAGGAAGAATAACCTCAATGTCCATAATACCACCAAGCAAGTCTATTTGAATTTCAAGATAATAATATAGACAATCTTTACTTGATCAAGCAAGGTATCCCTAATTATTTGTGATAATATAGTTGTCTTGGGCTAAGGACTTTCAACCTAAAGGTGATTTGTGTTACAAGACCATTGAATTAGATTCATCTAGAGATACCAATGTTTGGATTCAATATTTTTCTTTTATGTCTTAAGACCACTTCTCAGTGCAATCCAAGAGGTCTAGATAAATAGTTGAATTCGACCTCAAGCAAAAAATGATATTTTATATCTTCATAATACATTAAGAAAATAAATCAGATCTGTCAATATGAAAATTTAAATTGCTTGATCATAAATTTAAGAGATATTAACCAGGTATTGAATACTAATCATAGATGCTAATTGCTGTCTGTCACCTAATTTATTTTACTGCATCTAACTCCTCCTTAGATGAATCTAATTATTAATTATTAATTAGATTCATCTAAGGAGGAGTTAGATGCAGTAAAATAAATTAGGTGACAAAACATTTAGATGTAGTAATTATTAATTATTGCATCTAACTATATGACAGAAATAATTATTCAGTTTTCCTGTAAGTATGCAAAAACAAAAATGTTGTATTGTTTTAGGAGACATAAATTGGTAAATTAATAATAGAAGTTTGGAAGAACAATTAGAGGTGCATGCTTTTAGAAATTAATTGATGGATAAAAGATTGCTAGGCAAAACTTTAAGATTATCTAGATTTTGGGTCGAAACTCATATTTGCAAAATGATACTATTAACATATCCAACAAATTTGGCAAATTGACTGATGAAGTTTAAGATCTCTGCATATCTTTAGGTAAACCATATGTTTTGTTCATTTTGAAGCAGACATCACCTTTATTTTTCAAGGAATAGATGGTTTTCTAGGATATTTGGATCTTATTACTCAACATACTTGTTTCATGTATTACAATCTCTTCGTTCAATATACTGTATTCATGCATTACAGTTCTACAATTAGATTGATGAATGATTATAGAGTTATCCTCATGTTTTATTTAGTTGAAATTGACATGTCATGTCTCTAGTCTTAGGTTATTTCGATAGAAGTATCACTATAATTAATAATTCATAAGAGCACCATCTATTACTTAATACAGAATGAAAAAAAGTGGCATTATCTCATATCATAAACTTCATTTTGTAGTCAATATTTTTTTATATTATCTCATGGAAATAGGAAAAGCTCTTTGCCAATGTCAAGCATTTTGGTAATGCTCAGTAAGAGCCATTAGGACATTTAACTTATATGCATTTGGCATTTGGCTTTGACTTTTATTGCCTTAGGTGAAAAACACTATGGAAACAAATAACAAACACAAGATCAAGAATATTATAGGAAATATTTAGGCTTGAAACGTGTATAAATACTTTTCTAAAAATGATATTTGTACCCTCTTTTCAATAAGATTGCTATGGGTTTGATGCAAATAGTTTTAGTAGATATGACAAACCTTTAGAAGATCTGTATTGAGTAAACAATAAAGAATCTTCAAAAAGGAATTAGAGAATATCTAATTTAATCACGTAGAGAGTAAAGAATAAGAGTATGAAAGATATGTCTACATGATTTATCCTCAAATACCTATTTATAGATATTTTCTTAAAAGACACAACCTTTGAAAAATGACTATCAAAATAACTACAAAAGAAACCACCTTTTCAAATAAATCTTTTGAAAAAAAATTCTTTTTTTTTTTAATTTAAACAATTTGTAACATACATAACATATCTCACATAATGTATAAACCGATCAGTAGAATTACATGAATAGTGTGATAGAAATTTTGCATGGTGGTGGATTATTCTTTTCTCACATTACAGTATGTAATACTTGCCATATAAATTTTTTGGACGAAGCCTTCGTTTACTATGCAAGATTTCTGTAGTTCAACCACACATTTCTTATCTAGACTTGAAGTGATATGTGCCATTTCAAATATGCCATTCTCGTACAATTTCTTTTGGCTATTACTGCATTCTTGTTCTTCTGTTGATTGCTGATTATGCTTATATTGTTGACTGTGAAACCTAAATGCTTCTCTACTGCTTGGTTTAATGTTCTTTTGTCTGCAATGAGTTCAAATATGTTTTACTGATCATCTTCGATCTTGGTGAAGCAAAATGCTAATATGTTATCTGTGGTTAGTGCAAATTTATATCTAAGGCCTGACTAATATCAAGTAACAGAACCATGTTAGTAATCTTTGATCCAAAGGCTAGAAAACAAGGGTTGCCAAGAACTAAGTATTTACAAGTGGGGCTTCACCATAAAGAAACACAAGCATGTTTTATCTCAAGAACAAAGAACAACTAGTTTCGAGGGGAGGATAACATACAAGTAATTGTCAGTTGCCAATACAAAAACTAGCTTCACACATAGTATATAGAAAAGCTATTCTTGGGAGGGAGTATACCTTGATGTTTTCTCTTCCATTAAAAGGTGCATGGTAGAACTTCTTGCAAATGGTATCTATGGACCGATAGAACAGCTCGCAACAAAAGTTGTCTACAGCAGCCATTTGCCTTCGTAGTATAACACTGTGCCTGAGAAAAGTTTGCTGCTCATGACTGAAACACATGCTGATCTTTTGACTTACAAACTTCGACATAACCATACTCCTTATCTGTCATTTAGAACTGGTTAATTAGATTCAAGAAGGTCCGCCAGTTGAAGTGGAGTCAATCTGATCTTTGTCAAGTAAAAGCAAGACTAGACGTATCAACTGCACCATATCTCCATCTGTTGGTGATCCGTTGTATCATTCACTACGGATCAGTACATGTTAGGGTACTTCCTACAGAACCTCCGCCTGAAAGGAATGCTTTTATTCATCTTCCATGAGCATTACTACTGCATGTGGTACACAAAGCAGCTTACCGTTCCTTATTTTCTGTTGATTTGAGAGTCCCCTGACCACTGTTCCAAAGGTCTAATAACCTAAAAAGCAGGAATAGCATGTAGCAGCAATTTTCACAGCAAATCTATGTTTGTGGTACTGTCTGTCCGTAGCCTGCTGCTCAACTTTATTCTTTTTCCCTGATGAACTCTCTTATGTTTGTTCTATAAGAAAATGTAGACTGCTGCATGTGTTTCCTAGAAATCTGGTCATGCAGCCATTTTAGCGTCCTTGTTTGTAAACAATGAGGGAGATAAGACTGTGCATGCGCGTATTCCTCCTTCCCAGATAACTGTGTTAGTGAACCTCTGGGAACAGACTCATGTCACTATGGGGGGGGGGAAGCTACCATGACAACAATGTACGTAGAATGAATCATCTGCAAGAATATTTCCTCCGGGTTTCCTGGATCCGTAGTGTTCGACTTCTTCTCCTTATTGTCCTCTCCATATCTTTGAAATGACAATACAAAGGCATTATATATGGTTGCCTTGCGCACCACACAGGTGCCTTTCTCGAGAAGAATCAAGGCCTAGGTAGTGTGGCTCATCATTTATTGTTGTAGATTTAGTTCATGGTCCATTGATCTCAAGACTTCAAAAGGGTCCATTATTGTGTCGACACTTGCTTAAAGAGATTTGTCTTTTTAAGATTGTCACGGTTCCATTTCTACATAAGGTGATGTAGAGTCTATAAGTTTGCATCAGGTTTGTAGTATGTGATTAAAAGGATCAATACATTTTCGTGGAATTGCAGCCTTCTCAACTTTATTGCTGTAATCATACCTCACTTATATACATAATTCTAAATGTTGTACAACATATAATGTTAATCATGTGAGATAAGCTTTGACACAGTTTATGTTTATGTTCTATATACTAACAAGCTTTCTTTTACTAGAATAACTAAAACAATCGAGCGATATCAAAGCTATCAGTACGCATCACAACTCCCTGCAGATGACCAAGAGACACAGGTTGGTATTTCCATGTTTCTTCAATTCTACATAAATAACCTTTCTTAGTATGGATAGTGGAATTACTATATGGTCAATTTGTCGGAGTACATGTATATCCTAAAAGTTACATTGCATAGATGGTCATATAGCAGCTATCTATCTTTGCAAACAGATTGAAACCTTTATTATTTAAGTGTTTGTTGTCCACTTCTATAGTATGTTAGACTTTCCATAGTTCCAAGAAATAAAAAGAAAATGTATGTGCAGTTCAGTTACTAAATTCTAAAGGCAGATATACAAGCTGGTCAAATGAGGCACAAAAACCTACTAAGTTGACATAATATGTCATCATATTGATAAAGAATACATGAATTGTTATTTGTTCCGTTCTTGATGTATTTGTTGGATATTGAAATGAACCTAATGAACTATGCATGTAAAGAAAGCCCCATTTACATTATAGCTGTTTCTTACTTTCCAATAAAAGGATTTAACTATGCAACTTAGAAATTGGAAAGTATCTAACAATCTATTCTAGTATATCAACTTCCAACAAAAACATGATCATGAAGTAAAGTAAAAGAAATAGAATATAAAAAAGAACAGACCAACATGTACCAACAAAAATATTGTTTCAAGATTTACAATTGCAGATGCAGATGCATATGGTCATAGTTCTGCAGTAGAACATGGATGCAGTTGGCTGCTTGTTTCCTGCAGATTCTAGCCTGCATTTCAATATATGTAAACCAATTCTTCATCTTATGCATCTTATGATGCACTTTTGCATCAAAATGTTGCAGCTCAAATAAAGGAAAAAGTGATATAGCCACAAAAAAAGTGTACTGGGCACACCCTTTTAATCTTTAAATTGCAAGCATAAAAGAGAGATCAAATAGAGGTCCAGATGGATCATTACATTTCAGGTCTCAATTCATTTCACTTCCAGACAATAAAAACTGGCCTAGTAATTAACTGAGCTTATTGTGTGATGTATTTCTAGATTCTCCTCGGCGGTGCTTTATCATTGCCTCAAATTAATTAGACCATTTTTTTTTCTTTTTTTTTGCTATTTTATCCTTATCAGATTCATCTCGAGAGTCTTATATGACATATCTTGTTTGATTTTTTTTATATGGAGGCACGAAACACGTATCAGGAAATCTCCAAGTTGAAGGCAAAATATGAGTCGCTACAGCGATCCCATAGGTTGGTTTTCTTCCATATGACCACCAACAAAGCTAGATCATTGCTTATCATGCTTCAGCTTATTGATTGCTTTACCTGTAATTTTCTGCATCTGAACCTGTTCGATGTGATTACTTCTCCTCGGCCACAGAATCACTATGTCTTAATTCTGTTTAGGAATTTACTTGGAGAGGACCTTGGGCCATTGAGTCTGAAAGAACTGCAGCAACTTGAACGACAACTTGAATCAGCACTATCTCAAGCCAGGCAGAGAAGGGTAAAGCTTTTTAGTACTTGAAAGTCACTGTGAATGATAGAATTCATGGTCAATAGTAAATATTATTTTTCTTAGTCCACTGAGAATGGCAGATTTAGGTGGTCAACAGTAATTTCTTAGTTGCCATGTGGATTGTGTACTTAGTAACTCAAGTCATCATTCATTCTGAAACCATCCTAGCTGGAAAAGGATGTATCCATGTGTTCACAACATATAGCAGCTGATATAATTAGTCTCTATTCTTGTCACGACATTAAATGGCTCTTAACTTGCTCTGTACATGTTCCATTTCTTAATCCTTCCCATTGACTTCTTTCCTATTCCTTTACAATACTTCTGATTTGTCAAAATACAACAAGAATACAAATATTTCTGTGCAAATATAATGCTCTTTTATGAAATTATTCAGTGCATTTCTCATGAACTGCTGCAACACAAAGAAAAAGTATCTTGGAAAAAAAGCATTTTATTTGGATTTTATTTTTCTTTGCAGACACAACTGATGCTGGACCACATGGAAGAACTTCAAAAAAGAGTAAGCAACCCTAGTTTATGCTGATCTTGAAGGCTTAAACATAAAACCCAAGTTGTATCTTTGATTTATACTATTATGCGATTGATTAAAATACTTTATCTAATGATCCATTTCTTACTAACTAGCTTGAATCAGAGTTCTTTTTTCTATTTGCATTGAGCTTTAATCTTGTCCTGCAACAAATAAAATCATTATTATTGTGTCATAATAAGATGCAAGGTAGGTAACACTAGGAATTTTCTTTTCTTTTTTTCTTTCGTTAATGAAGACCATCTCAGAGAATGCTTAACAACCACAGAGAATTGGAGTGTATAGACCTTGAAGAACTATATATACCTGTTCTCTTTTCAGGCCATATGATTTATTTCGATATTGCAGCATAACTTCTGTTATCATATGATGCTTTCATATTTTCTATACTAACACCAAAGTAACATAATTTTAGGAGGCTTCCTATTTATTTCTTAATGAACTGTAAAAGTATTCTGCAGCTATTTTTTCTTTTTTCTTCCCCCTACTGTTTATCTTAGAACTATTCTTTAGGAGGTGAATGAGCCGTCGTCAAAAAGGAAATCATGAAATGATTCTGGTGAGCAGATGTGGGGTACCGATAAGCTAGCAGTTAATTACCTTTGTCGGACTCCCAGAAGAGATACCCTGTAGCTAAATTCCTTAGTGTTGCGATCGAGTATTCCTTTGGAATCAATCACAGTGGTCTGAGTCTTCTCAGATGCATCATACTTAATATAACACTGAAGACTAATATATTAAATAGAATACGATATCTTTCAAGAAAAAAATAAACAGAAAAACATAAAACATAAAAAAGAATAAAAGAAAAGTGAGAAAAAAAATAGGTAGAAGAAGAGAAAAATAATGGATAGAGTATAATTGATTAAATCAATTATTTTAAACCTTTTATATTGGCAAGAAATTCTTTTTGCAAATTCTCATCTTTTTACACTCCTATTATTAACCAAAGTGTTATAATGACTTGCAATTGCGCTTACAAATAATAGCAGTCGAAACATGAGAAGTTTATTTTTCATTTCGATAAGAAATTAATTGATATAACTTATATTGTACCCCTATTGGGACTTACCAACACTAATTGACTTAATAACTCTATTCTTCCAATACTACATTTGAAATAGCTAATAAGCATAACCCAAATAGATTTGGACCCTCTGTAAGCATGAGTGCTTGTTCAAACTTAGGTAGGTTTTTAATGTACATCGATTTAAATTTCGAGATCCATTAGTATATCCATCTGAGTCTTGTGGGATTCAGCAAAACTGAAGACCAACCCATATAGATTATTGAGTGTTTTCATTAGTGAAGTAATATAAGATACCAGATCTATTTTGGAGTTTCCTATTATCACAAAAAAAGGGGATGAACTACTGTTTTTAACCATGAATTAAGAATATTCAACTGGTGAGAAATGCTAATTTTTAGAGTAATAAGATATTTTGCCATCAGCTTGGTTGATTTAAGCCTATTTATGTTAATTAACATGGGAACGAGCATGTTTCTGAGGAAAGAGAAGTAACTTTTGTTTCATAATAATGTGTTTAAGGTCCTTAAAAATGCGAAACATTATTCCATTGTTCAAAGCAGCAATTGAGAGAGTGTTATATTCAAACCCTGAGCAGATGCCGAACTAGATGAGTTATACTATACATCTAGGCATACTAATTCTGCTGTTTATAAATGCAGACACCACGATTTTGAATCAGAAAACAGATTTCAAGCAACCAAGTCAATGAATCTGACATTTCTGATAATTTTCATGTAGTCACTAAGTCGCTTGCATGTTCATTAGCCATTGTATTGCCGAAGGCATGAGCCAAAATCCGCACTAAATTAATTAGTTATTCATGATTTAATCCTGTAATGGAGTTTCTGAAGTTGATTAGCTATAGTTTTCTATGTGATATAATTTTCTAAGCTTTGCAAGTAAAGGACAATGAGGACCATCTTCTCTTGTGATTACATATGTGATGCAGTGTACGCCTGGTTATTTTGGTGGTGGATTTCTAATACTATCTTCTCTTGGAATCCTCGGTGCCATCAACTTTTAGTGCTCATCTGTACCTGATGATGAATCCGAATCTTATAAAGTTGACATGGTTCCACATATTCCAGAAAACAGCATTACCTAAAATCCTTAATTGGTTTATAATTATTGGAACCTTACACCTACAAGCTATGGAATGGCTGCTTTGACTTGATGCTAATTATGTTGTTTCATGAACAAATTCCTCGTGGAGTGCTTACTTACTATCCTTATGTCTGTCACCCGGCAGGAGCGTCATCTGGAGGACATCAACAGGCAGCTCAAATTTAAGGTTTTGCTTCAATGACCAAGAAGCTTATTCTGAGACATTTTCTTTAACTATCATGGTTGTGGTAAATCTGCATGTGTCTGCAGCTGGAGGCTGAGACTAGCTCTTTGAGAGCCGCTCAAGGATCCTGGGAACCCAATGCCATGATCGAAAGTGATCCATTCTCCTTCCGTCTTCAGCCAAACACCATGGAATGTGAACCCACTTTACAGATGTATGCTTCTGTTGTGGCTTCTGTTCTTCTATGCTTCTACTCGTAAGTATCTATGACAAGGATTGTGTTTTGACAGGTATCACCACTTTGTTCCTCCTGAAGCAGCCACCCCAGGGAACACTGGTGGGGAGAACACTTACATGCTGGGCTGGGGTCTTTGAACTGTCTACACCCAGCCGACTGGGAACAGCTTAGAATCAATGTCTTCTTCGTTCTCCAATTTGACTCCTTGGTTTGAAGGAAATGGATGACCTAAGTTTGCAGTCGCAGTTTACCTCTCTCATTAATCCTAGAACTTTAACCTGATCGTGTTTTCTCCTACTTGCTACTATATATATCATACTTGCATGTCTGTTCTATGTGTGCAACGTGAAAGTTATATGTAATTCATCATGCTGCACCATGGAAAGTTGTGGCAGAATAATTTAGCAATTGAGAAACTAGTGTTGGATTTTGTCTTTTGAATGGTCTCACCACCATGATCGTAATGATAAGAACAGGGTTGTGGCACATTGGTTTCTGGTGCTACATGCAGTGAAGGTCAGCACAGCAATTCTATTATGGGTTTGTGGAGAAGGAAGGTCCAAAGAGCCGTGATGAATGAACAGCTTAGCAATCCAAATGGGTTCATCACAACAAGATTTACCCTTTTGTGCTGCACCAATCACATTAATTCTTTGTAAGAAGATCACACCCTCTTTTATTTTCTGAAAATAAGTCATTTCATATGATTGAAACTTCAAATATGGTGTCTTGACAATACTGTACTTTGCTTTACTGCTATTAGATGGATGGTCAACATTTTATTTGAAGGCGATGACCACTGCACACCTGTCGTCAGAGGATTGTGCATGTCAATCCATGTTTCTTTTTGGAATGTATTTATTCTAAAAGTGCACCTTCCACAGTTGATCCTTGTCAACAAAGTTAGGTTTCGTTCTCTTCCTCCACCACTTTTCCACTCAGGTGATTTATTTTAATAGGGTAGGTGAGTGCTTCGACACGATTAAATTCCTACCCAAGGATCTCTCCCTTCTCAATTGATCCCCCTCTTCCTCGTCCATCATTATCTCCGTTGCAGCTCTTAGCGAGAATGGGATCCATCAAGGACATGCTGCAGCTGACACCCGAGGAGGACGACAAGGCATGCACGTTCGCCCTGCAGCTGGTGGTGGGTTCCATTCTCCCAATGACAGTCAAGGCGGCCGTGGAGCTCCAGCTACTAGAGATCATCGTCAAGGCCGGCCCCGGCGCCAAGCTGAGCCCCGCCGACGTGGTGTCCCGGATGCCAACCGAGAACCCCGAGGCGGTGGCCATGGTGGACCGGATCCTCTGTCTTCTCGCGGCCTACGGCGTCGTCAGTTGCTCTGTCGAGACCGACGACGATGGCCATCCCTCGTGCAAGTTCGGCGCGGCGCCTGTGTGCAAGTACTTGACCAAGAACGAGGACGGCGTGTCCTTGGCCGCCATGAGCTTGATGAACCAGGACAAGATCAACATGGAGAGCTGGTAATCCAGAGAGCCATCAACTACTCTTTCTCGTTTCTTCTCAAACTAATAGTTGGCTGAAGGTTGGTTTTGCTTCGACAATGAGCGCAGTTATTACTTGAAGGATGCGGTGTTGGAGGGCGGCGTCCCCTTCCAGAAGGCGTACGGGATGACGGTATTCGAGCACCATGGCACCGATCCACGGTTCAACAAGCTGTTCAACGAGTGCATGAGGAACCACTCTACCATCCTCATGAAGAAGCTGCTCGAGACCTACCGCGGCTTCGACGACGTCAAGGTGCTCGTCGACGTCGGTGGCGGGACCGGCGCCACCATCCACATGATCACCGCCAAGCATCCTCACATCAAGGGCATCAACTTCGACCTCCCTCATGTCATATCCACTGCACCACCCTACCCAGGTCCAAAGCTTACAACCCACGCGCCACTGTTACAGTACCCATTGGCTATTATTTAGCTCACATACTTGGGATACAATGGCTGCAGGTGTCGAGCATGTCAGTGGAGACATGTTTGAAAGAGTTCCGAGTGGAGGAGACGCCATCTTCATGAAGGTTAATACTTCTGCTAATGACGTTTTTCTTACTTGGAGCAGAGGATTCCCTCTGTCAAAAGATAACTAAAATTAAACACATACAACAACTATCATTGTTATCGTTAATATCTGATTTCATGATCAAATGAATTTGCAGTGGATCATTCATGACTGGAGTAACGAGCAATGCACAAAAATATTAAAGAACTGTTGGAAGGTTTTACCAGAGAAAGGAAAGATGATGGTGGTGGAATATATACTCCCCATAATCCCGGAGTCAAACTTGATCGCACAGGGTGTTTTTACCGTAGACATGGCCATGATGATCCAGACTGGAGGGAGAGAACGGACACAGAAAGAGTTTGAGGCGTTGGCAAAGGAAGCAGGGTTCACAGGACCTGTGAAGGCTACCTACATTTCCATGTATGCCTGGCTCATGGAGTTCACAAAATAGATCAGTACCTATACAAGTTCTGCCGTTGTGCTCTGATTGGAGTTCTGTCCTTCGTTATTGGAAGACGCCCTGAATAAAGTTTGCTACTGTTTGAAACAAAGAATAAGATACTTTGTAGAAATGCATTTGAGCAGAGCGATCATGTCACACTTAATCGTCTACCAAATCAATTGCACTTCCAAAATCATTGTGGCCAACTGACGAACTCTAGAAATGTTGTGACGCTGAATAAGGCTTTGACTACTTCTCGCGTGCGATAAAGTCAACTGTCGTTTCCCAACCTTTACCGATTTGTCAACCTCAGATGCACAGGTTGAATTGAAACTGACAGCAGATAAGCTAAGATTTTCCCAGCTCAGATTTTTCTCAAACTATACCAGAAAATATCGCTGCTCTATTGAGAAAATCCTTCCTCTATAAATAAAAAATATCATATCAAACGGTATCAGAGCGATCTCTCGCCTCTCTCTCAGCCATCGTTGCCTATCCAATCTTCGGATCTGATTCCGTCGAGCCTTCGACCATCGACTCACTACTGGTAGATCTCTCCATCATAGCCTTTGTTCATGTCGGACTTCCCATGTTTCGTTGGTCTGCTCAGCAACCTGTTCTCTTCGCTGTCAACCAAATCGCAGGTTCATTAACCGTTGCCAATGTTCTCCTACCTGAGTCGACGGCTTTCTTTGCGATCACCTGCTTTCCTCTACCTTGGCGCACCTCCGGCAACATTAATTTGAAACAACGAAAGCTATTTTGCTGTAGTCGCTTTCTTCCCTATGGCTACTGTGGCACTTCCTCGGCGACCAGTGATCGTATTCTTCGCTGTCGTTCTGTGTCAGTGTCTATGCTGTCCACGCTGTAGCTTGTAGTAGCACTTATTGTTGTCTACGTGTTCTTTGCCCAAGCGGGTCGTTCTCATCTACCATCGATTTGAGTACTTGTTAAGATTTCTCACGATAGCAATTGAGATTTCTTTTAACTATATGAAAAAATATCATTGTTTTATAAAAAATTCTTCCACTAAATAGAAAGTACCATATCATAAATATTTTTTCTTTGTTTCCTTATTTGCACACACAACCCATTTACCTCCACTGTACGGAGAACATTTATTCTCTGAAAACTTCCGGTCACACTCAGACAAACCAGCCATGTACACCGACAAAGTCAAATCACGAGTTAAGAAATTAGTGGCACGCACATCATTTCAAAGCAGAGAACATCATATTCCGTCTACCTATCTTGAAGATGTCGCTTAATTATTTGATCCAGTTAATTATGTTGGAGGGGATCACATGCACCTCTTGTCTTTTCAGTGAGTAAATGTCGCCTTGTGTGTTTGAACCTCAAAAAGTTTTGTCTTGGCAATGTTACGTGGCTCATCAAAATCTACAAGTTCACATCTGATGTTATCAGACTTGTGTCTCATTTAGGCACCTAAGGATACATTATCGTGGGTAGATGTGAGCAATCTCCTACTTCTCTCCATTGATGTGGGTTGTTCATGCAGACAGTTCTTTCTCTCTCTTTTTTCTTACATCTAATTGAAATTACTTGTCCTCTTCTACGACTTCTTCTGGATCGATCATTCTTACGACTCACAACAAAGCCTGGGCAAAGTTTAGCTAAAACATAAATTTCATTACCTTAAGAAATATTCATATGTGATGAGAGATTAAAAAAAATCTAAAGGAATAGATTTATATTAATAAATATCGAGTCAGATGATATATATATATATTTGAGTCTAATTCATACTCTAACAACTTAACCTCTTGGATTAAATTAGGTTTGTAAAAACAAAAAAAAAATAGTGAGTAAAAAGAAGGATGATTAAAAAAAGAAGCTTTGATGATTAAAAAAAAGAGATAGAGAAATTAGGATAATTGAAAAAAAAAAAAAGGCATATCATTAAAATAAAAATAGAGAGAAAGAAGGAGATTTGAGTCAAGTAAAAGAAAAAAATGATTAAAAAGAATTTAGCCAAGATGAGCTTAGTAGCTTGGGGTGTGGGATATTTAAGTTGGTTGCACTATCTATTCTTAAAAGAGGACTAAAATAATAATCTCACTTGATAAATATTGAGAGAGTCAAGTAACATAGATTGTAACTTAATTGTTTAATTTTTTTAGGTTGAATTGATATCTGCTCAAATATATTAACTTTGATTAATTGAAATTATAATATTATCGTTGTAGTTGTAGTATACATAGGGATTCCTCCAATGGACCGTAACGTTATAATTAGTCCCTAAGGAAAATGACTGTTATATTTGGAAGCATATTTCTCATTGCTAGGCAGTAGAGCATTCCGATCCAATAAATCTTATCGGAAGTTTATTTAGCACACCAAATAAAAGTTTCCATCAAGAACAGAATCTTGAAGGACAATAACCAGGACAAGAGTTCAAATTCTCTAGTCTACTTGGTGAGTTCCATGATGCATGTGCCGGCGAACACAGGAAGAGCTTTGAATCCGGTAAAACCGGCATCCAATGCTAGAGCTTGGAACTCTTGCTTCGTTCTCTCTTTGCCCCCAATGGTGTAGGCCAACATGCAGATATCTAACTGGTAGATGTACTGATCTCTCGGAGTCACCTCTGGAACTACTGGAAGAATGCATTCTATCACGATGACCTTCCCCTTCTCGGGAAGAGCCTTCCAACAATTGTTCAGCAACTTCGCGCAATGCCCATCATTCCAATCGTGAAGAATCCACTTCGTTTGCATAATAATACAGGACAAGTAAGTCGGACTAATCTCACTATAATCATCATTCAAAAGATAAACAATTGATATCCCCTGTCGATTTCTCTCTTAGTTCAGAGGTTCGATGAATTAGGAAAAAGTCTTATGCGAAATCAGAATCAATTTCGTCCTCGACACAATCAATCAGCATGAATTTTTTTGGGCTGTAATAGTCATGGAGTCTTTCTCGATATTGGTACACTGCTGTAATAAGTCGAGATCACAGGTGGTCGAAGTGGGATTGTGCATAGTCCCTAATTTATTGGCAGAGACGTGTGATCGATGCAGAAGCCAGAAAAAAAATAGTGGTAGCATGTTTTACATAGTGATCGAAATGTCAAAATTGGTAATATATATATATATATATATATATATATATATATATATATATATATATATATATATATATATATATATATATATATATATATATATATATATATATATATATATATATATATATATATATATATATATATATATATATATAAGACTACAACTGTAAAATTGAGTAGAGTTTTAAGTGTAGTTACTTATGTTTGATTTAATAGCACGGAATGAACCCAAGTCACTGATTAAGGTGTTTTTTGCGATATTTTAGGTTAGTATGTGAGTCTCAAATTGTAGGAAAGAGATTGGAAATCATGTCAATCTCGTACAGTTGAAATTGACTTGTGGGTCAACAGGATGGCTGATTGGGTTGCTTTCCACAGGGTCGGTCAGGTGGGCTTTGGCGCTCTGCACTGCACAGGGTTGGTCATGTTGGATTTACCTCTTTGGTCGGGCGTCGTTAGCGATTTTGCTCTCAAGATTCATGATAAGAACTTGTCGGTGTCATGATCTTTTTCCCAGGTAAAGGGTCTACAACTTCCTGTCGTCTTACCTTGACAAACCAAATTATAATTATTGTGGTGATCAGAAGAGTTCATCCTTACCTTGAGGAAAATGGCATCTCCACTGGGAACAGCTTCAAACATGTCTCCGCTAACGTGCTTCACTCCTGCAACCAAACATGAACGTGAACGGAGATCCACCAGAGAATAACTCTTCTTCTCAGTTAGGTTGGTGTTTATGGTCGAAGGGATCAATATAAGCAGACCTGGCAGGGGTTGTGCGCCGGAGATGACGTGCGGGAGGTCTAAGTTGATGCCCTTGATGTGGGGGTGTCTGGAAGTGATCATGCCGAGGGTGGCACCGACGCCACCGCCCACGTCGACGAGCACCTTCACGTCGTCGAAGCCGCCGTAGGTGCGGAGAAGTTGGTTGACGATAACGGCGGTGTGGCCCCGCATGGCCTCGTTGAATATCTTGTTGAACCGTGGATCGGTGCTTTGGTAGTCGAAACACGACATCCCGTAGGCGGCCATCACCGGGAGGTCGCCGTCCAAGACCGAACCCTTCAGGTAGTGCCTGCCATCAGAAACTTCAGCGTTTGTTACTGATACCAAGTGAGTTCTCTCTCCAGTAACGAGTGAGAATAATACCATAAATCCAGGAAGACTTTATCGTGATGCATCAGAAGCAGGTTAGCTAGAGAACCATCCTCATTCTCCGTGAGATACTTGCAGATGGGTGCCATGCGGTACTTCCGCGAGCGGCGATCGTCGGTGCCGACCTCGACGACGCAGCCGACGATCTTGTTGGCGGCGAGTAAGCGGAGAATCCGATCGACCCAAGCGGCTGCAGCCTCCGGGTTCTCGCTCGGCAGCTGGGCGGCAATCTCCTCGGAGCTCAGTGGGGTGGCTGGGCCAGACTTGACGATGATCTGTAAGAGGCCGAGCTCGATGGCCACCTTGAGGACCATGGGAAGGACGGCGCCGCACGACAGTTGCAGGGCGCGCGCGCACGCCTCCTCCTCCTCTTCTGCGGTCAGCTTCAGCGCGTCGTTGGTGGCCGGCATATTGCCTATGAGTTGGGAAACAAATAAGTGTAAGAGAGGAAGGGTTTAGTACTTGAGCTTGTCTTGGGGGAAGAGGAAGGGGTGCGACTTTATACTGTGCTACAACTTCAAGATGACGGACAACACTGATCATCTACGCATTAATATGATAGTCATATGACATACGCATCATATGACATTACGCAACCCGTAATCAAAACATTTGTGTTTCACGGGCATGACAGTGGTACCGTGTACGACTTATGATACGACATACGCAGCCCGTAGTCAAAAAAATGTGTTTCACGGCATGGCAGTGGTAGCATGTACTACTTATTGATATGACATGCGCAACCCGAAGTCAAAAAAACTTGTGGTTCACCGGCATGACAGTGGTAGCATGTACTACTTACTGACGTGTTTCTCCATCATCCAATGAAGATGACGTTTCTCCCTCCTCGATATGACACGTTTGGTATCATTCGTATACCGTTGCATCCATGAAAGCATCAACTGCATCAGCTTCACGAAACAAACGTGCCTGTCAACTTGAATTGGTCGTGTCGGTCGATTACCACGAGTTAAGTTTCGAGACAAGATTGATCATGTCATTCGTACATTAGATTAACCTTTGGGTTGCCTGCAAATACGTAACTTGTGGATCCAGTCGATGTGAACTCATGCGCATGCCATGTCGTTCCGATGAGCAAGTCGACAAGTATATTGGAGCTATTAATGAAAGAAAAAATTTGAGTCCTTATCCATCCTTTTCTTCTAATATATATAATAACGGATGGACATATTTTTCTTAGAACTGTAATATAATAGTGACCATGTGACCACCCACGTTAAAAAAAAAAAAAAAAAAAAAGAATAGAGAACCGATGACTCAAAAGAAAATTAGCATGTGAAGTGTTTTATATATAAAAGATATTCAAGCGATAGGAAGTCTAATAAAGATCTTGAAAGTAAAACAAATCTATCGAATCGCCTTCTGCTAATCAACTTCATGAACATATTTATACCTTGAAATTTATAAATATATTTAGTAGACTTGGACACAAAGGGGTTAAGGGTTCAAATTCACCAATTCTCACAAGGTGAAAAACTCTCTCGAACAAACAAAGATAAAAAACGATTGAAGTAATATAAGATTCCAATCATCATCCAAAATAATTTTGGAAACAAGAAAAAGGTTCATTGTTTCTCCCAAATTATAAACCTATCACTTATTAAGAGGAATATTGTCAAGTTAAGGGATCATATAAGAGATTATTTAGTAAAACTAATAACGATTAGTCTTCTAATGTTGCTCTTGAGATTTAAGGATAACTTAATCAAATTCCTCCAGTGATAGAATATCCCTTAAGTACCAATTCTAAAGCTTGCTAATCCAAAATGTTGTGGCCATCTTTCAAGGAGGACATATCACCCATCATACAATGGGAATGGTTGAAAATTTTAAACCTTTTTTTTGTTGGTTGCATTAGCCAACACCGTTCCTTAGATACATTTAAGACTATAAATTTGGCATACACTACGATGCATTCTTATAGATTCTATTTATCTACATCGTGGATCTTTGGTAGAAGTGATCCATGTTGGCACATGGACGACAGTCTGATGTTGGATAGACCCATACCAAGTCTCTCAAAATTGACGACCAAAAAGTTTGAGATCGACTCAAGAGATGTTTAGATAAATCCTCTCGGCTTTGTTTTACATATAATCCGAAGAACATCCGAACTACTTTTCACCATTGAATCATGGTAATGGAAGATAGTATGATAGAAGGGCATGTATATATATCTGCATAAGTAATGCTTGCTGCAAGCTTGTCTCTTAAAAAGAACAAAAGGTATGATGAATAGATGTGACCGATCAATGTTTACTTATTTTTAAAAAAAATAAATAATAAATATGGGATTTGAGCCTGAAACTTTATGAATCAAAATATTTATCAATTAAATTAACCGATACATTCAGAATGCCTCAATTAAAATTTTAAATCCTCGATCTTTTGTTAAATATATTTGGGACATCATCACAACATCAATATAAAATGTATCATTCATAGTGGTATATTTACTAATTGAGTATATAATCTTTCTTTTCTTTTATATATCTTATTATTTTTTATAATTTTTTAGTGTTTTATTTTTGGGTAACTCTAATAACTATCCAATATTTCAATTATAGAATTCATATCTAATTTAGTATAGGCTTGAACATATAGTAGACTTTTAATTGTGTATATACATTAGAAATATTTTTCTTTATATGATTTTTTAAGTTATTTTTTTAAAATATTTATTTTGATTGAAATTTTTTACTTTTGTTATTTGTTAAATAAAGTTGTATACTAAATCTCTTTAAGACTCATCTAATATATAATTTTTGAAACATTTCTAATAATTCCTGAGATATATCTCTAAATATATCAATACCAATAACATCAAATATCTTATTCATATCAATTATCTTAAAATTCTTGATGAGAAATTTTTTAGTTTCATATAATAAACCAACATCATGACATACAAGCAAAATATTATTTATATATATGATCAATATAATAAGCTTGCTCCCATTAATTTTTAGATATAAATAGTGATCGACATCATTTTTTTTAAGATCCGAAGGAAGTGATGATATCAAGAAACTTTATATATTATTGTCTATGAGTGTATTTATGGTCATAAATAGATTTTTTAAATTTACATATCAAAAAGAAAATTTCTCTATGAATCATTTAAGTTAATCTATATAAATCTTCTTCCCGAGATTCTTATTCAAAAGTTACTTTTACATCTATCCGATTTAGCATAAAATCATAATGAGTCATTACTGTCATGACGATTCTTAACAAGTTTATTTAAAAAAATTACATAAATTATCTTGTTATGATTGATACATTCTTTATGAGTAAAATCCTTGATCATAAGTTAGACTTTTATATCATTTGATATTACCCGTTCAATCATGTTTAGAAAACAAACGCTTCTACAATTATTGTGCAATTTGATGAGTTTCTCAAACACTATTGTGGTCTATTCATCCCAACTCTTCTTTTATTATATTTTATTATTTTTTATAATCATTAGTTTTTATAACTTGTGAAAATAATAAGGAACCCTGTTAATTCCTATGTTATAATATAATTTTTTTTAGATATACAATATGAACCATATAATAACAGGTCTTATTTCCCTTTAAGATCTTCTTAGAACTATCGATTGTGATTGTTTTACAAGATCATTAGCAATCGACATTAATATCATATCGGAGTTCATCAATATTATGTTATTATTCATCCTCATTAATTTTTTTAGTGATTTGATAAACAACATAAAATGATAAAAAAAGTATCAACATAGTCTCAAGAGTCATAATTTATAGTGTGGAATATTCAATCTTTTAGATTGAAAAAAATTAAGTCAAAATAGTCTCACGTTGGTTGTATCTTTTACTATCACATGTGACGAGATTGAAAAGAGGACTAAAAGAATAATCCCACGTTAGTAAATGTCAACATATATTTGAGTTTAGTCTACAAAATAAATGTTAAGCTTTTGGGTTGAATCGATGATTGACTCTTAACTTTGATCAGTATAACTTTGTCCATACCAAACATAAGTATAGGGAAAGAATGCTAAAAATATTTGAGTAAAGATTGAAAAGAAGATTAAAATAATAATCCCACATTGGTGAATATTGAGAGAGTCTAACTCATAACTTGATTCCTTAAAATTCTAGGTTGAATTGATGTCTACTTAATATATATTAACCATAATCAATTTGAATTATAAATCTTATTGGAAGTTTAGTTTCCAATAAGAACATAATCTTGAAGCACAATAATCAAGTCAAGAGTTTATTCCTTGGTCTACTTGGTGAATTCCGTGACACATGTCGATGAACAAGCATTGAATCCAATAAATCCATGTGGCAGTAAACAAAGGACCTCTAGGTTGATGTAGTGCGACACCTCGGACCCGAACGAGATAACCAGATGACCTCTGCATTGTTTAGCGTCGAATACCATAGATCCATTTTTGTAAATCTCATAATGGCGTCATGCGATGTCGACCCGTATGGGTCAGTTGGCGGTCGTCCGTTGGATAAAGCCATCCTGTCCAACGCCGAACACCATGGAGATATCTACAAAACTCGGAACGACATCGACCCGTATGAGTCAATTGGTGCTCAACCGCAGGGTATATACCATCCTCCCGAGGAGATGGCAGCTATTATGGGACCATGTATGACCCTCTCCCCTCTCATAAGTATAAAAGATAACCTCCTGACCAATGTAGGAGGGTTGAATATTCAACTCTCTTTTATTCTACTCAACTCTAACTTAGCCTTTGGAGGGGTAAAGTTGAGAAATCCCCCTCTCCACTTCGGCTTATATGCAGGAGCCCTGTAAAGGAGAAGCAAACAACTCGCTAAGAGAGGTATCCGTGCATGGGAGACGAGGCTCGAACTCAACCCGACCCGACGTTCACTTCCACTACCCAAGCATCCGCATGGGCAACCTTACGCATCCGAGATCCAACCAAGTTGTGCTGACACCTTAGCCAAGGCATACAGGTTTACCAATATTTTGGCACTAAAAAGAGGGCTCGATGTTGCAAGAATGCCCCCAGCTGAGCAACCCAGGAGAGTGTCTCGGAGAAGAGCCACCCTAACTCACCTGACCTTCGGGTTCAAAGGATAGCCCCCGCTTCCTTTGAGACTAGAAGAGAATACCTTGATCGTGACTCCAAGCCGCTATTGGTGGTTGTTCAATGATTCCGAGCTATCGCCTCCCGGGACCACCATAGGGCAGTTTGTTGTCTCAGTCGAGGCATTCCTTAGTCTCATGCACTAAGTCCAAACTTTAGCAGGGATGATGCAGGCTATCTTCCCCCTTGTCCCTCAACTTGCCTAGCAGTCGGCATTGCCTCAACCGTCGTTATAGGTAAGGGACCCGTCGACCCCAACCACCACTCCGCGAGAGCCATCTCCAATCCCTCAACAACTTAGAGTAGCAGACGTTAATCCGTTACCCAAGGAGTAATCGAAGAACCCGAGGCCAACACCAAAGCACAGTGCCCTAGGTCTCCGACGCACCACCCTAAACCTAACAACTTATCATTCGATTTAGTGGACTCTCTCTAAGCTCAATTGCGCTTGGTCAATCATCATTTGGACGAGGTCCAAAAGGAGTTCCACAAGTCCAAAGAAGAGCTCGGGGTGGCCTCCTCGGTGGGGTCCCCCTTTGTGCAGGAAATCTAGGATGGACTGATACCATTGAACTTCCACCTCCCCATGCTCAAATCTTGTATAGTACATCCGATGCCCTAATGTGCCAGGCTTTCCCAACCATTCTCCAGGGTTCGGCTCGGATGTGGTACAATCGACTCAGGCTGACCTCGGTCTAATCTTTTGACCTGCTCGCAAAGGAATTTAATCTCAATTTCCTAGCCAATTCACTACCAAAACCATCCATAGCCATGCTCTTCAGCCGAAGTCAGAAGGATGACAAACCCCTCTCTCAGTTCATCGCTCGCTTCGTCATCGAAATTCGAGGAGTCCTCAATGCCCACCCCTCACTGATCATGCAAGAATTCTTGATAGGCATGCAACCATCCATATTCTTCTGGTCATTGGTCGAGCGGCCTGCGACGACCATCCTCGAAATACTCCAATGCATGAACCAATACATTGGCATCGAAGCCATAGTGGTGGGAAAGCACGAAGAGCACAAGAGACCTTGTATGGAGCAATCCCAAGGATAGCCCTCGAGCCCACTAAGAAGAAGGCTCAACCAGCTCGAGCCATCGATTTCGAGGCCACCTCCCCTACCCTTGAGTTCATCCAGAATGGAGATCTTCCTCCAAATCAGAGAGAGGGGGCTCCTAAGGGCGCCCAACCCGATAAAGACCTCGTGCGAGCATAGAGATCACTCCAAGTATTGTCGGTTCCACCACAACTATAGCCATGACATTGAGGAGTACCATGATCTAAAGAACCAGATTGAGGAGTTCATCCATAGAGGACATCTCAGATACTATATCAATAAGCAACGAGAATCTTCTGCACACCCCCTAGCCCCCGTTGAAAAATAGATCGATGTCACGTTCGACTTCCAGAGGAGACAATGCATCAAGATGAAAAGCCTATGCCTGAGCAATTGTAGAAAAGCATCCCCGGCAACAAGATGGGCTCGAGATCACCTTTCTAATGGGGGAAGGTGAGCATCCCGACCACGATGACGCCATGGTGATCTCGGTTAGGATTGCCAACGCTCGAATCAAAAGGATAATAGTAGACACAGGAAGCTTAGTTGACATATTGTACATTGATGCCTTCTAGAAGCTCGGCTTGATCTAAAAAGACCTCGCCCTTATGGCCTCGACTCTCACCAGGTTCACCGGAGATTCTATCTCACCCCTCGGCACTACCACCTTACCAGTCACCATTGGCGAGGAGCCGAGGTCCAAGACTATGATGGTTACTTTCATGGTGGTCAAACTCCCTTTAGCATACAACGTCATTCTAAGTCGCTTGACCCTCAACAAGTTAAGAGCCGTTATCTCCATATATCACCGGACAGTAAAGTTTCCAACTTGCACCGGGGTTAGAGAAGTAAGGAGTGATCCTTGGGAGTCAAGGCAATGCTACTTGGTAACTATCCCGTTCCCTATGAAGCCAAAACCCGAGCCGCCCGTGTCTAAACCCAAGACACTTCCAAATTGCCACTTTGTCCAGAGTCGACCGAGCAAATATTGGAGACCCCCCTTGACAAAAGTTGGTCAGACAAAGTCGTGAAGGTCGAGTTCGAGCTCCTAAAGAAGGAACAAGTCCAACTTATTAATTTTTTGACAAAAAACATCGACGTCTTCGCTTGGTCACCAGGAGACATGCCAAGTATTGATCCAAAGGTCGTATAGCACCACATGAATAACTACCCCCAAGCGCGGGTGGTGAATAGTACATGTATTGATCATGTGTACTACACATGATTATACATGCACTATGCTAAGCTGGGTCAGCCCATAGCCCGTGGATTGATCATGTGCACCACACATGACTACCCATGTTAGACTAGGTTGAGCTAGCCTATAAATTGAGTTTAGTATGCTGACTTAGCCTAACCTGTTGGTTGGACCTAGTCTGTGAGCAACGACATAGCCTAGACCTATCCTAATGGCCAATATCAATCCAAATTCTAACTGATTTCCTCAATTTCAAAATATGATATTGTAAAAATATAATCAAAACATTTATTCATTAGTATTAAGTCATTAAAATATAATAAACATCTAGATAAAATTATATAAGGAGGAAATAGCATTGCTAATCATATAAATCTAATAGAAATCAAATATCATGCATATAAGATAAAAATTTTAGAAATGCATATGGTATGAATAATTGTCAATCCCATAATAAAATTCTAAATTTTTAAAGGGATAAAAGAAAATTTAGGAAACTTCATATAATATGAATAATTATAACATATTTTAATCTAATAGTAAAATTTTAGACACTTAAAGGAATAAAAAATATTTTATAATTACATATAATGTGAATAATTATAAAAATATTTTAATATAAAAATAAAATATCAAACATTTAAAGGAATAAAAAAATTAATTTTCAGAAAAATAAGGGAATATATCTTTTAATAGTATGTAACATCTTCTTCTTTATGCTTGCTTGACGAAGAATGAAGAAGAAGAAACATTTACTTCAAATAGAAGAGGATGAGTCCTCCAAATAAGATAAGATGTTTTATATTTTTATATTTTATTTAATTTTTATTTTTATTTAATTTGTTGATAGAAATGATATTATCTATTTGAAATATTGATTAATTATTTTATAAATTTTATTAATATGAAAGAAAATAAAAAAAAAAGTTATGCCTAAATTGAGGATTTGATTATAGGATTCATGAAACTTTGTGCGGGAGGCGGCTATAAAAGCCATTGAAGCACAATAATCAAGGCAAGAGAATAGATTCCTTGGTCTACTCGGTGAATTTCGTGATACGTGTCGGCCAACACAGGAAGAGCATTGACTCCGATAAACCCGGCATCCATTGCTAGGGCCTGGAACTCCTGCTTTGCACTCTCTTTGCCCTCGATGGTGTAGATATCCTACTAGTAGATGAACTGGTCTCTCTAAGTCACCTCTGGAATTACTAGAAGAATGCATTCCATCACGATCACCTTCCCCTTTCTAGGAAAAGCCTTCCAACAATTCTTCGGTAACTTCGCGCAATGTTCATCAGTCCAATCACGAAGAATCCACTATATTTACATAATAATGTTGGATAAGTAAGTCATACTAATCTCACTATAACCATCATTCGAAAGGTAAACAATTGATATCCCCGATTGATTTCTCTCCTAATTCAGAGGTATGATGAATTAGTAAAATGTCCTATGCGGAATCAGAATCAATTTCCTCCTCGACACGATCAATAATTATGATTTTTTTTTGGGATGTAATAGTCATGGAGTCTTTGTCAACGCTGGTGCACTACTGTAATAAGTCGAGACCACAGGTGGTTGAAGTGGGCTTGTACACAGTCCCTAATTTATTGCCAGAGACATGCGATTGATGAAGAAGCCAGAAGGAAAACAGTGGTAGCATGTTTTACATGGTGATCGAAATATCAAAATCGATCCAAAAAAAAAAAGATTTTGCTACTTATAACTTTCTAACATAATAGTTGGTCATATAAATATATTTTTTTGTCAAAATAATTGGTAATATATGTAAGAAATCTTTGATACCAAAATGTGTTTCTAAATAATAGAAACACAATAAAAACTGATGCGGAAATGAAATAGCGTATCTTCGGCCATTGTTGTCAAGAATTTTTGCAGATGTTTTTTCTTGAACTTTGGCACTTCTCGACTCAGAACTCTCGGTTTAGATGATGTAGGAAATCATTTTTATTTCAAAGAGATGTTGAGCTCAGGGACTAAAATCCTCGTTTATATAGATGTTCTTCCATCAAAAACATATATTATCACCAACTCATAACATTCAAGAATTAACTCAAATTTATAACGTTTGGACCATAATTAAGAATTTTAATGATATTAAATATTTAATTTAATAATAACGATTTTATGTATAATGAATAAAAAACTGAAATCATTTAAACCATAATAAATGAAGAAATTCATGATAATGAATTATGAATCTTAATGAGAATGATTATATTACTATTAAATAAGATATTTAATAATAACAGTTACAATATATATATATATAAGATAAAACTAAAACAGTAAACTTAAGTAGAGTTTTAAGTGTAGTAACTTTTGTCTACTTCAATGGTATAGAAGGAAGACAAATCAATGGTTAGGATGATTTTGTGCAATGTTATAGGTTAGTCTTTGAGTCTCGAAATTGTAGGAAAGAGATTGCAAGCAATCCTTTTTCTTCTAATATATATAATAACTGATGGACATATTTTTCTTAGAATTCCGCCAAATGAAAATTAGCACATGCTACGTAGGAAGAGAATATTCAAACGATAGAAATTGTAATAATGATCTTGAAAGTAATACAAATCTATCAAATAGTCTTTCAACCATGCCAATCAATCTCATAAACATACTTATACTTTATAAATTTATAAATATCTTCGGTAGACTTGGACCAAAGGGATTAGAGGTTCAAATCCACCAATCCTCATTTGGTGGAATTGACAAGATGCAGAACTCTCTGAATAAGCATTCAAAGGATAAAAAAGCGATGACCCCAAACACTATCTTTCAAAATTAACCATCAAAAAGTATGATGTTAACTCGGGAGCCATTGAGATAAATCCTTGATGCCTTATTTTAAATATAGTTTGGAGAACATCCGAACTATTTTTCACCATTCAATCATGCAAATGGTGTGGCAGAAGGACAAGTACATAGATCTGTATAACTAATGCATGCTGCAATCCTGTCTCCTTGCTGAAAATATATATAGAAGAAGAAAGAATATTCTTTTAGATAATCAACTCCAACTAGTTATACAATAAGTACTTATCCCCCTTCATAGGATTGACTTTCGATATTGCTTGACTTGGAAAAGTAAATAACACGTTTTTCAAAGTCAGCAAGCATCCCTAAACTTATTCCAATTGTGTTGCCACCTGAAGTAATACGTTCTGATCGAGAGATGTGACCAATCAGTATTTATTTATTTATTTATTTATTTATTTATTTTTAGCATAGAATAAGTGATAAAAATGGGATGATTAATTAAAATTTTTACCAACCAAATTAATTAACACATTCATAATATATCAACTATCAATCGATAAGTACATCTGCTACACCATCACCATATGTGTGAGTAATCAGCATATCCACATTTGACTTCAATAAGAGCCTTTTGGTCATCTGCATTATCGATAGTCTGAACGACCTCACAGTCAAGATCTAAGAGAGGTGAGCAGTCCTCCTCGAAGTATTCTTGTGTTTGTTATCCGGTTTACCATCAACATATATGTGACTCATTCAAGTGTTTTTCGTTCATTTGCGTGATAGTTTGGTAACCTCGGACTCATGAGCAAGAGACGTGAGCAATCATCCGACGTGTCGTCTGAAGCATGCATTCAAACTATCGTTAAGATTATAATTTCTTAATCTTTGATAGGTACAACTTGTATACTATCACCATATATGTGACCAGTCAGCATGTCCACGTTTGACTTGAATGAGGCCTTTGGTCATTTGCGTGATAGTTTAACAACCACATACTCATGATCAAGCGACGTGAGCAATCCTCCTACTTGTAGTACGCAAGTATTCTTTCGTTTTTCTATCTTCTGTCCAAACAAAATAGGTGTCCAAATTACTGCACATAAAGTATGCATTGCAAGCAAAATATGACATAAAAAATCTAGAGCTCTTAATCTTCTCGCCAGTGGCATGCATGCATCAAGACATTTGACCTTTTGCGTACCTACCTCCATGCTAAGATATTGAGTGTTTCGACGCATATAAATCTCATCCCAACGATTACTCCCTTAACAATTTGATCCGGAGTTATAGAGCTCCTCTCTTCCTCTTCTATTATCGCCTCCCACTTCAGCATCTCTCTTTGTAAGGATGGGATTCACCAAGGAAGTGGTGCAGCAGCTGAGCCCCGGGGAGGAGGAGGAGGAGGCACGCATGCTCGCCATGAGGCTGGTGACGGGATCCTGCCTCCCAATGATTCTCAATGTGGCCATCGAGCTCGAGCTCCTCGAGATCATCGTCAAGGCTGGCCCCGGCGCCAAGCTGAGTCCCGACGACATCGCCACCCAGCTGCCCACCGAGAACCCACAGGCGGCCGATATGGTAGACCGGATCCTCCGCCTGCTCGCCGCCAACGGCGTCGTCAGTTTCTCTGTGGAGTCCGGCGACGATGGGCGCCCCTCGTGCAAGTACGGGGCCACGCCTGTCTGCAAGTACCTGACCAAGAACGAGGACGGCGTGTCCATGGCCGCTTTCTGCTTGCTGATCCATGACAAGGTCACCATGGAGAGCTGGTAGTCGACGGAGCCAACAACGTCTACTCTTACTCGTTACTTCTCGCACTAAAAAGTTAGCCGAAGGATTAATCAGCTTAGTGTTTTTGCCTCCACAACGATCGCAGGTACTACATGAAGGATGCGGTGTTGGAGGGCGGCATCCCATTCAAGAAGGCCCACGGCATGACGGCGTTCGAGCACCACGGCGGCGATCCACGGTTCAACAAGCTGTTCAACGACAGCATGAGGAACCACTCCACCATCTTGATCAAGCAACTGCTGGAGACCTACCGCGGCTTCGACGACGTCAAGGTGCTCGTCGACGTCGGCGGCGGGACCGGCGCCACGCTCCACATGATCACCTCCAGGCACCCGCACATCAAGGGCGTCAACTTCGACCTCCCTCTTGTCATCGCCAGTGCACCGACCAACCCAGGTTCGCCATTTATATCAGACATTCGTCACAGTCATAGTGCCTACCTCTTACAACGAAGCAAAAGAATTCGTAAACTTGGGATGCGTTGGCTCCATGCAGATGTAGAGCACGTAAGCGGCGACATGTTTGAGAGCATTCCGGGTGGAGGAGACGCCATTTTCATGAAGGTCAACATTTAGATTTTTTCCTTAACTCATTTAATGTTTGAGGTTTTGGTTAGGCAGCATGTCGAACTTATCAAAAAAATTTGAAGGTTATTAATGAAAGATACCACTCTTCAAACTACTCGAGACATATCAATCAACCAAATGAAAAGGGTAAATCAAGCGGGACAAACAATCAAAAAGAATGAAGGAAAAATATTTACACTTTAAGATCGAGGAGATGGAGTCAAAGAAAAAGCACACAAGACACAAATATCGTCCTCCGCTTCCTCATAGGGTGGAGACGCGGAGTTATGCATCTATTCGCAACAAGTTTGACATCTCATTAGTCTTTATCGACGTAATTTTGCAGTGGATTCTTCACGACTGGACTGATGAGCAGTGCGCGAGAATACTAAAGAACTGTTGGAAGGCTTTGCCGGAGGAAGGGAAGGTGATAGTAGTGGAATACTTGCTTCCCGTGATTCCGGAGCCCGATTCCAGATCGCAAGGTGTTTTTTTCTTGGACATCGGGATGATGATACACACTGGAGGGAGAGAGAGGACACAGGAAGAGTTTGAGGCAATGGCGAAGGAAGCAGGGTTTACAGGGTTCAAGGCCACCTACATATCTCTCTATTCTTGGGTTATGGAGTTCACAAAGTAGATAAAAGAAAGATCTATGTCATGTGCTGCTGTAGTAGAGTAGAAGATATACATGCCTTATGTATTGCTTTCAGCTCCCTGCTGCCATAGTAAGCTACCACGAGGTCGAGAGACCTCCGAATGGACTTTGCTACGCTTTGAAATCAGACTTTGCGACAGTGCTGTAATAAGATTCCAAAAGTTATATGTTTATGAAGGTTTTGCTCGTATTTGTTGGAAAAAGTTCACATTTCAAACAGAGATTTGAATAGGATTTATAATGTGTATATACATTAGAAATATTTTTCTTTATATAATTTTTTAAGTTATTTTTTAAAAATATTTATTTTGATTGAAAGTTTTTACGTTTGTTATTTGTTAAATAAAGTTGCATACTAAATCTCTTCCAGACTCGTCTAATATATTATTTTTGAGATATTTATAATAATTCTTGATATTTATCCCTAAATATCTCAATGCCAATAACATAAAATATTTTATTCATATCAATCATCTTAAAATTCTTGATGAGAAATTTTTTAGTCTTGTACAAGAAACTAAGGTCACAATTTGGAAGTAAAATATTATCTATATACAAGATCAATATAATAAGCTTGCTCCCACTAATTTTTATATATAAATAGTGATCGACATCATTTTTTTTAAGATTCGAAAAAAGTAATGATATCAAGAAACTTTATATACCATTGTTTGTATTTCTGATCATAAATATATTTTAAAATTTATATATAAAATTTTTTTCTCTATGAATTGTTTAGTTTAATCCATATAAATCTTCTCATCGAGATTCTTATTCAAAAGTTACTTTTATATCCATATGATATAATACAAAATCAGAATGAATTATTAATATTATGATGATTCTTAACAAGTTTATTTAAAAAATTATAAAAATTATCTCGTTATGATCGATATATTCTTTATGAGTAAAATTCTTGGTCACAAGTTTAACTTTTATATCGTTTGATATTACTCATTGAATAATGTTTATAGATAACAAAACAACTTGATGAGTTTCTTAAAAGCTATTTTGGTGCATTGATCGAAACTTTTTTTTAATATATTATATTATTTTTTATAATCGTTACAATGAGGAACTTTTTAATTCCTATTTCACAATATGATTTTTTCAAATGTACTATATAAACTATATAATGATAGGTCTTATTTTTCTTTGAGATCTTCTTAGAACTATCGATTGTGATTATTTTATAAGATCATTAGCGATTGATATCAACATCATATAGGAGTTCATCAATATTATTCTATTATTCACCCACATCAATTCTTTTAGTAATTTAATAAACAATAATCACTTGAATATAAAATGATAAAAGAGTATCAACATGTATTTTTTCAATATCAAGATTAAATTTTAAAATTTTTATTTTCACTAATTTGTTATTTTTTAAGAATCTTGTATTACCAAATTTAATTATCATCGTACTACGATAAAGTTAATAAAATAAATATTCCTATGATTTTTTTAGATAAATAATAAAATATCTAAATATAATCCTTGAATCTAATTATTTTTCATATAAATTGAAGATCCTTATCTGTGTAGGATAATTATAAATATATAAATATCTTAGTTTTCGACTAGTCCATAACAAAAAAATATATAATGAAATTGACTTAATAGAAACTTTATTCAAGATATAATCATCCTTGGAGTATCTACTCATATTAATTCGAGTATAAAAGAATAACTCATAATACTTATAACCATATCCATAAGAGTATGATTTCGTCTTTCAACAATCTCATTTTGTTGTGTTACTTTTGATAAGATATACTAAGCACAAATACCTCGTTATTCTAATAATCTAACAAAAGACATAAAATTATGATTCAATTCATCAAGACGATATCATAAAACTTATCATCCTTGTCAGATCTGATAATTTTAATTTTTATCTGATTATCTTATCATAGATATAAATATATATAATTTAATAAAATTATAATTTTATTTTAATATTTAATTATAGAACCATTATAAACTTCGATACAGTCTTCTCGGACAAGAGGTTGGGCTGCAGTCATTGGTGGCCGGCATGTTGCTTATGAGTTGGGAGACTAAGAAGAGTAAGAGAGGCGGGGTCGGACTTTATACTAAGCTACAACTTCAAGTATAAGGTGACGAACAACACACTGATCATCTACGCATTAATATGACATCGATATGACATACGCAACCCGTAGTTAAAAGAATTGTGTTTCACGGCCATGACACTGCTAGCGTGAACTATTTATTGATATGTTTCTCCCTCATCCGATGATGATGATGTTTCTCCCTCCTCCGAGCATCACACCCATGAAAAGATGATACGAAACAAATGGTTGGATGGAAAGAATGTTTACATTTGGGATACCGTTATATCATTGTAAGCATCAGCTGGAACTGCTTAACGAAACCCACCTGCCGGTCAATTTGAATTGGTCGTGTCGGCCGATTGCCACGAGTTAAGTTTCGAGACAAGATCGATCATGTCGTTCGTACATTTGATTAACCTTTGGGTTGCCTGCAAATACGGCACTGTACGCAGCTTGTGGATCCAGTCGACGTGAACTCACGCGCATGCCATGCCATGCCATGTCGTTCCCATAATGAAAGAAAATTTGAATCATTATCCATCCTTTTCTTCTAATATATATAATAACGGATGGACATATTTTTTTCTAGAATTGTAATATACTAGTAGGCATGTGACCAGCGATGTTTCCAAAAATATAAAAAATAAAAAATAAAAAAGAGAGCTAAGAGCCGATGATTTGAAGGAAACTTAGCACAAGTATAAAGGATATTCGAACGATATGAATTTTAACGAAGATCTCGAAGGTAATATAAATCTATCGAATAGCCTTCAATCAACCTCATGAACATATTTATAGTTTAGAAATTTATATGATGGATATGATGGGTAGATATGATCGATCAGTATTAATGCATGGATATGATGGATAGATATGATCGATAAGTATTTACTTTTTTTAAATAAAAAATAAAATAAAGATAAAATTGGAACTTAGAACCTTATATAAACTATGGATCAGAATATTTATAAATTAAACTAACTAATATATTCAAAATATATCAATTAAAATTTTAAATTCTTAGTCTTTGATAAATATATTTGATACATCATCACAGTACTAATATAAGATGTACCGATCATATACTTATTCCAACATTGCATAAAGTAGGACTAGTCAGCGTGTCATTGCGTGATAGTATTGCGACCTCGTAGTCATGACATGATCAATCCTCCTACTTGTAGTATACAAATATTCTTTTGTTTGTTTTCCTTTTCTATCTTATGTCGAAACAAAATAGTCGCCTAAACTACTACACATAAAATATACATTCAAAATATTTCACTTGACATTTTAAACCCTTACTATTTAATAAATATATCATACGTGTGACTAGTCAGCATATCCACGTTTGACTTCAATGAGCCTTTTGGTCATCTCCGTGATAGTCTGGCGATCTCGTAGTCATGATCAAGCAACGTGAGCAATCCTCCTACTTGTAGTATACAAGTATTCCTTTGTTTTGTTTTCTTTTTCTATCTTCTGTGAAAACAAAATAGTTGCCTAAACTGCTACACATAAAGTATGCATTGCAAGAAAAATATGACACAATAAATCTAGGGCTCTTAATCTTCTCGCCAATGGCATGCATGCATCAAGACATTTGAACTTTGCGTACCTCTACGCTAAGATATTCAGTGCTTCGACGCATATAAATCTCATCCCAACGATTACTCCCTTATCAATTTGATCCGGGTTTATAGAGCTCCTCCATTATCGCCTCCCTCATCATCATCTCTCTTTGTAAGGATGGGATTCACCAAGGGAGTGGTGCAGCAGCTGAGCCCCGAGGAGGAGGAGGAGGCACGCTTGCTCGCCATGAGGCTTGTGACGGGATCCTGCCTCCCAATGATTCTCAATGTGGCCATCGAGCTCGAGCTCCTCGAGATCATCGTCAAGGCTGGCCCCGGCGCCAAGCTGAGTCCCGACGACATCGCCACCCAGCTGCCCACCGAGAACCCACAGGCGGCCGATATGGTAGACCGGATCCTCCGCCTGCTCGCCGCCAACGGCGTCGTCAGTTGCTCTGTGGAATCCGGCGACGATGGGCGCCCCTCGTGCAAGTACGGGGCCACGCCTGTCTGCAAGTACCTGACCAAGAACGAGGACGGCGTGTCCATGGCCGCTTTCTGCTTGATGGTCCACGACAAGGTCACCATGGAGAGCTGGTAGTCGACGGAGCCAACAACGTCTACTCTTACTCGTTTCTTCTCGCACTAAAAAGTTGGCCGAAGGATTAATCAGCTTATTGGTTTTGCCTCCACAACGATCGCAGGTACTACCTGAAGGATGCGGTGTTGGAGGGGGGCATCCCATTCGAGAAGGCCCACGGCATGACGGCGTTCGAGCACCACGGCGGCGATCCACGGTTCAACAAGCTGTTCAACGACAGCATGAGGAACCACTCCACCATCTTGATCAAGCAACTGCTGGAGACCTACCGCGGCTTCGACGACGTCAAGGTGCTCGTCGACGTCGGCGGCGGGACCGGCGCCACGCTCCACATGATCACCTCCAGGCACCCGCACATCAAGGGCGTCAACTTCGACCTCCCTCTTGTCATCGCCAGCGCAACGACCAACCCAGGTTCGCCATTTATATCAGACATTCGTCACAGTCATAGTGCCTACCTCTTACAACGAAGCAAAAGAATTCATAAACTTGGGATGCGTTGGCTCCATGCAGATGTAGAGCACGTCAGCGGCGACATGTTTGAGAGCATTCCGGGTGGAGGAGACGCCATTTTCATGAAGAACATTTAGATTTTTTCCTTACTCATTTAATGTTTGAGGTTTTGGTTAGGCAGCATGTCGAACTTATCAAAAAAATTTGAAGGTTATTAATGAAAGATACCACTCTTCAAAGTACTCGAGACATATCAATCAACCAAATGAAAAGGGTAAATCAAGCGGGACAAACAATCAAAAAGAATGAAGGAAAAATATTTACACTTTAAGATCGAGGAGATGGAGTCAAAGAAAAAGCACACAAGGCACAAATATCGTCCTCCGCTTCCTCATAGGGTGGAGACGCGGAGTTATGCATCTATTCGCAACAAGTTTGACAACTCATTAGTCTTTATCGACGTTATTTTGCAGTGGATTCTTCACGACTGGACTGATGAGCAGTGCGCGAGAATACTAAAGAACTGTTGGAAGGCTTTGCCGGAGGAAGGGAAGGTTATAGTAGTGGAATACTTGCTTCCCGTGATTCCGGAGCCCGATTCCAGATCGCAAGGTATTTTTCCCTTGGACATCGGGATGATGATACACACTGGAGGGAGAGAGAGGACGCAGGAAGAGTTTGAGGCAATGGCGAAGGAAGCAGGGTTTACAGGGTTCAAGGCCACCTACATATCTCTCTATTCTTGGGTTATGGAGTTCACAAAGTAGATAAAAGAATGATCTATGTCATGTGCTGCTGTAGTAGAGTAGAAGGTATACATGCCTTATGTATTGCTTTCAGCTCCCTGCTGCTATAGTAAGCCACCACGAGGTCGAGAGACCTCCGAATGGACTTTGCTACGCTTTGAAATCAGACTTTGCGACAGTGCTGTAATAAGATTCCAAAAGTTATATGTTTATGAAGGTTTTGCTCGTATGTTGTTGGAAAAAGTTCACATTTCAAACAGAGATTTGAATAGGATTTATAATAGTTCTACATGACCTAACCATCATATAAAGTCAGCTTATAATTTAATAATTATTTTTAAAATTTTATTAGACTGTAATCAACTTTGCTCGAGCTCAAATAGCAGTTTTAATCAGTTCTTTTTGTTTGGTCTTATCCTACAATTGTTAACATTATCGGAGGGATAAGAAAAAATATTCTCGAAATGGTTTTAATCAGTTTTGCTCAAACTCAAATAGCATTTAAAAAAAAGAAAAAATTTATTGGAGGGATAAGTGTAATTATCTGACAAAATTAAAATTCTTCCATATGCTGAGTTCATAAACAATCCAATATCGTAAAGGCAACGACCATGTGTATCCGATATTCATAACTAAATTTTGTTCAAGATCTAATTTCACATATACAATATATAATAGGTCTAGCATAGAACGACTCACCTTTCTTATATAAACAATAAGTTTCACTACTCAAACTATTTTTTATAAGAAAAGACTATCGAATCATAGTCAATATATTTTAAAAAATATTGTTATTATATTTAGGTTTATAATCATAAACTACAATATATCCAAAATAATATTATTCTATTTCATCGCATAATTATTCTCTCCTTTAAGATTATTTATATAATTTTGAATATAATTTTTTAATATCATTTTGGACTAGTTTTTAAATATAATTATATAAGTTATTAGTCTATGTCACTTTGACAGCTACAATACCAATACAATAATATAAAATATAATTTAAAATATTCTATAAATGATCTAGACAATGGTGCACCAATTTAAGCAAAGTTAGTGGACTTTGGGAGTTACTAGGTGACAGACTATCCTAGAGTTGTGCTTCATCTAGCTGTGACTCGAGAGCGAGTGGACGAATGTTAATTGCCAAAGGAGTGAACACAATTGAAGGTAGAAGAGGCCTTGTGATGTGTTGACAAAAGCCACACATTGAGGGATCATAATTCGAGTTTATCCTGCAATGATCAAAATGTAATGGAGATGTCATCATGAGGCAACATAGTATAGTTGATCATGGTGTAACAATTCGTGGCAATGCGATACGCTTGAAACTTATCCCGCGAGGGACAAGATCATACATAGTTATGATCGAGAGCTATTTAGAGCTCCACTTCGGTAAATAATACGACGACAAGAAAAGCGATGGATTTAAGGAGTAAATGTCATGGTATCACAAAGGCGGGTCTTCCATGCATGGATCAAATTTTGCATCGAATAAAATCCTTAGTCATCAGTATATGGGGAATATATACCATCGAGAGAGACTTTCGAATACAAGTACTAGTGAATCTTATGGGAGGGGACTTGATCATACAGAGGTATGATTAGAGCAGTTGGAGAGTTTGATTGTTCTAGAGCTCATATTCACTTAAGAGAGAGCTCGGCAAGTCAAAGGACAATGCCGAGTAAGTGAACATTGCTACCAAGGAAACTAAAGAGAACAAAATCAATGTAAACCCTACAACATGATAGCGGAAGTCATGTGTGAGAGTTGCAGTCTATCTTTCCATCGACCAAGAGAAATTGCTCGGAGAACACAGAGGTGTTAAAGCAGGGGGTCGAAAGAGGTAATAAAGTGACAACGAATCCAGAGAGACTTAACTACCCAAAACTAAGCATCGATTAGAATAAAGGTAGACTAGAAGGAGTGCCACAGTGCCACAGAGACAGATTTATTAATTGCGAAAAAAGGGACACAAATGCGATGTGATGGATAATAGGGTCATAGGCATGGTAGCACCATGATACCGCGGAGACGAGACTTTCGTGAAGTTATCGACCCCTTGTTCTCATAGAGGGAGAGCGCTTATTCATAAAAGGGGTCGAGGAGGTAGAGAATCAAACTCCAAGTACTGAGACAACGCTGAAGGGCAAAGGCTAGGGAACTTGTAAGATCAGTGTTAACGAACTTCTCATAAGATAGCCGAAAGTAAAAGACTTTGGGTCGATGTAAGAGTGCTCGACCAAGGAACGAAGTAGGCAGTACGCGATGTTGTACCTTTGCAACTCAAAGAAATAGGTAGCAAAGATGATGAAGAAGATGGTACAATCCCAAAGGTGACCAAAACTAATAGAAACTTATTCCAAGTTGAGGTGAAAACTTCCTACATTCTAGAAGTTCGATAGTATTGGGAAAGTGAATCATAGTAGCTAACTCAATGCAAGGAGTGCAAACACTTCGAATGCTTCATAAGTGTGAGCAAAGGCTAGTAATCAGCTCGATGTATAGAGTACACTTTAAGATTGAGGAGATGGAGTCAAAGAAAACTATTTTGATACTAATTGATAATTGATAGATGGACTAAAAGAAAAATATTTACACTTTGTAATTGGGTAAGCGACCATCAAAGGTCGCTGCCCTCAATAATTTTGTTACCAAAAAGAAACTGTCGATAGTTGTCTATCGATTAAATACGCTAAATCTTTCATTATCGTCAAGCAAGCAATAAGATGGATCGGATATAAAAATAGATCGCCAATACCGATAAATCATTCATGTATTATAAATAAAAAATGATTAACATCATTTCATGAGCGAAATATAAGAAATAGATCTAAAGTATTTAATATCAAAACTATGACTTTGTAAACATAAAAAAATATAATATATTATTATTAAGTAGAAGACTTTAATGTAAAAAAATCCGAAAACAAATAATAGTAGATCTAAAGAGTACCATGCGTATCTTTCAATACTTTTCAAAAAATATTTTCTCTGATCTATGAGTGCACTATCGTTAGATCCGAGATCCGAGATTTATAGTGATATCGATCTATAAAGAGAACTAGACTCGTCTTTATCTCTCTTTCTATCAATCACAGGATCATTATAATCGATGGATTTAAAGATAAAAGGAATATGAAAGAAGATTAATAATATCTTATTTGCTAATTCATGTGGTTAAAAGAAAATAGAAAAGATGTATAATATCTCAATTATGTCATGTATGTATGTATATTTCCATATTCGATTATTATGCATTTTTATTATTGTGTTGAATTCGAAGAACATAGCTACGTACATTTGTTCTATGAGAAGTTGCAATCACACACTGTCAAACCAGCCAACTACACCGACAAAGTCAAATCACGAGTTAAGAAATTAGTCGCATGCCCATCATTTCTAACAAGTTCACTGTGGTGCATGACTGTCATTAGGAGTGATGCCGCAACCGCTACGCAAGATGCAACAGTTGCTATCTACGCGTGACTCGACTGCCCCCCGCAGCCGCTGTGCGAGGTGCCACAACCATCAAAGTCCGTTGGGCAAGCAACCATCAAAGTCCGCTGCCCTCAACAATTTTGTTACCAACAAAAAACTATCGATAGTTGTTCATCGATTAAACACGATGAATCTTTCATTGTCATTAATCAAGCAATAAGATGGACTGGATATAAAAATAGATCGTCAATACCGACAAATCATTCATGTATTATAAATAAAAATGATTAACATCATTTCATGAGCGAAATATAAATAACTTCCACTACTACTGTTGGACCGATCATTCTTATGACTCACAGCAAAGCCTTGACAAAATTTGGCTAAAACATTAATTTTATTAGCTTATGATGTTCAAATACTTCATTTATTAAGAAATATTCATGTGTGATAGAACTAAAAAAAAAATCTTATATTGGTAAATATCGAACGAGTTGGATGATAAATTTTTTAGTCTAATTCAAAATATAGCAGTTTACCTCTTGGATTAAATTAGATTTGTAAAAACAAAAAGGAGTGAGATAAAAATAAGGATGCTTAAAAAAAAAAACCTTGAATGAGAAGAGAGAGAGAGAGAGAGAGAGATAATTGATGATAAAAAAAGAGACAAATAACGTTGATTGAAAAAAAAAAACGAATAAAAAAAAGGTATATCAGTAAAATAAAAAGAGAGAGAAAGAAAGATATTTGAGTCAAAGTGAGAAAAAAAATTAAAAAAGAAAAAATGAGTCAAGATGAGCCTAATAACTTATGGTGCAGGATATTCAGATGAGAGATTGAAAAGATACGGAATACCTTTCAGATTTAGAATAGAACTAAAAGAATAATCCCACAATGTATATACCTTTCAGATATATATATATATATATATATATATATATATATATATATATATATATATATATATGAGTCTAGCCTACAATTTAATTGTTAAACTTTTGAGTTGTAACTTTTGAGTTGTACTAGTATATGTTTTGTCCACACCATGTATCCTTATAATTGAGTGACATATGAATAGAAAGAGAATGTTAGAAAATATTCATCTGCGAGAGGAAATTGAAAATAAAAAACTAAAATATTAATATCACATTGATAAATATTGAGAGAGTCGAACACAGGAAGAGCTTTGAATCCGGTAAAACCGGCATCCATTGCTAGAGCTTGGAACTCTTGCTTCGTTCTCTCTTTGCCCCCAATGGTGTAGGCCAACATGCAGATATCTAACTGGTAGATGTACTGATCTCTCGGAGTCACCTCTGGAACTTCTGGAAGAATGCATTCCATCACGATCACCTTCCCCTTCTCGGGAAGAGCCTTCCAACAATTGTTCAGCAGCTTGGCGCAATGCCCATCATTCCAATCGTGAAGAATCCACTTCGTTTGCATAATAATACAGGACAAGTAAGTCGGACTAATCTCACTATAATCATCATTCAAAAGATAAACAATCGACATCCCCTGTTGATTTCTCTCTTAGTTCAGAGGTTCGATGAATTAGGAAAATGTCTTATGCGAAATCAGAATCACTTTCGTCCTCGATACAATCAATCAGCATGAATTTTTTTGGGCTGTAATAGTCATGGAGTCTTTCTCGATGTTGGTACACTGCTGTAATAAGTCGAGATCACAGGTGGTCGAAGTGGGATTGTGCATAGTCCCTAATTTATTGGCAGAGACATGCGATCGATGCAGAAGCCAGAAAGAAAATAGTGGTAGCATGTTTTACATAGTGATCGAAATGTCAAAATTGATCAAAGGAGTTTGCTACTTTTAACTTTCTAACATAATAGCACGTCATATAAATACATTTTTTATCAAAATAATTGGTTATATATATATATATATATATATATATATATATATATATATATATATATATATATATATATATATATAAAGATAAGACTATAATTGTAAAATTAAGTAGAGTTTTAAGTGTAGTTACTTATGATTGATTTAATAGCATGGAATGAACCCAAGTCAATGATTAAGGTGTTTTTTGTAATATTTTAGGTTAGTATGTGAGTCTCAAAATTGTAGGAAAGAGACCTGTCAATTTCATAGAGTTGAAATTGAGTTGTGGGTCAACAGGATGGCTGATTGGGTTGCTTTCCACAGGGTCGGACAGGTAGGATTTGGCGCTCTGCACTCCACAGGGTTGGTCATGTTGGATTTACCCCTTTGGTCGGGCGTCATCAGTGATTTTGCTCTCAAGATTCATGATAAGATATTGTCTGTGTCATGATCTTTTTCCCAGGTAAAGGTCTCCTACTTCCTGTTGTCTTTCCTTGACAAACCAAATTAGAATTCTTGTAGTGATCAGAAGAGTCCGTCCTCACCTTGAGGAAAATGGCATCTCCAATGGGAACAGCTTTGTTAGTGTCAACAACCTTAAGCCGTGGCCTCGGGGCCGACGCGGCTTGGTTCGGGTCCGAATGACGGGGATCTCCCTGGGACGTTCCTCGAGACTGCTGAGGTAGCCGGCTACGGTAGTTCGATCGGGACGGGGTCGCCATGTCCTCCGAGAGGGGGCTCCTCGCCTGGGCATCTAGCGGGAGGCCTCCGCCTTCGCACCTGCACACAGGTCGGGTCGGGAGAGCTCGACTCGACCCCTTCGACGATCAAGTCAGTGAAAAGTCACAGGGGGTTTGTTGGTGTCCTCTCCTTCTTTTCCATTTAGAATGCGAGGGTATTTATAGGGAAGCTTACTGTTTCCTGATGTGCCCTCTTGCAGGGGCAGGCTCGTACTCCTGGTAGCGTCTGACACTGGTGTTGGCATGGCGTGAAGGACCGAGCCTGAGCAAGATATTTAATGTGCCTCAATCGGCATTCCCGTCCGTTTGACCAAGTGGTGTCGGGTCAACCGAGGCGTCATCTAGGACAGTTGACGTCAACCCGAGTCTTATCACCATTATTACCCTCATCATATTTCCCCCCGAAGGAAGCTATGCGTCGGTTGTTGTAAAGGGGGGTCTGAGGCATGGCTTCGGCTTTGAGAAATTGTCCCAGCCGGGCATCTTGCTGGTTCGTTGCCAGGGGTGTGGGAATCATAGAGTTTAGCAACTAAGAAGGGTTGGATGTGCAGCGGTGACCCCGGGTAGTGTTCGACCAAGGAGCACACTCAGTAGAGCAGGCTGAGCGGAGGCTGTGGTCTCGGGGAGCATGGAGCCGAGGAGCACGACGCAGGCGGGCTGGCCGCGCAGGTGTGGTCTCGGGGAGCATGGAGCCGAGGAGCACGACGCGGGCGGGCTGGCCGCGCAGGTGTGGTCTCTGGGAGCATGGAGCCGAGGAGCACGACGCAGGCGGGCTGGCCGCGCAGGTGTGGTCTCGGGCAACATGCGGCCGAGGAGCACGACGTAGGTGGGCAGGCCGCGCAGGTGTGGTCTCGGGCAACACGCGACCGAGGAGCACGACGCAGGCGGGCAGGCCACGCAGGTGTGGTCTCGGGCAACACGCGATCGAGGAGCACGATGCAGGCGGGCAGGCCACGCAGGTGTGGTCTCGGGCAACATGCGGCCGAGGAGCACGACGCAGGCGGGCTATGGCCGAGGGGTATGGCTTAGGCGGGCAGGCTGCACAGGCGTGGTCTCGGGCGACATGCGGCCGAGGAGCACAGCGTAGGCGGGTTGCGGCCGAGGGGTATGGCTCAGGCGGGATGGCAGCGCAGGCATGGACTCAGGCAATCTGCGGCCGAGGAGCACGGCGCAGGCAGGCTTCGCTAGGAAGAGACTAAGGTGGGGCCTAGATTTCTTTTCACTAGGACTACATCGGATAGCCACTACGGGTGCTTGACCTCTTCTATGGAGCCCACTGCCAAAAGTCGTCCCTTCTCACGGCCACCCAGGCCTCCGTCGCGATGTACTGGTTAGTCCACTGGAGCATTTCTGGTACCGTGGTGGGGGGTCGCTCCATGAGGGACCAGAGGAATCTGGAAGGTCGCAAGCTTATCATAAACGCCTACATTAACAGAGAAGAATGAGCGTCCTGCAACCCCCAGATTTGTGTTGTAAAGCGATTCACAAAATGGGAGAGGAGCTCGTCCTCCCTTCGATTGAGTCCGAGGAGTAGTGCAACAGACGGCTTTGGCCGGGCGTAGGCCAAGAAGTTAAGCTCGAAGTCTTTGACGAGCTGATCAAAGGAGCCGATCATCCCGGTCTTCAGACCGCTGTACTATGTGCGGGCTGGCCCCCTCAGAGTCGTGGGAAACGCTCTGCACATCAAAGCGTCAGAGGTTCCATATAGCACCATTTGGGCACGGAAAGCGGTTACGTGGTCCGCTGGGTCAGTGGCGCCGTCATATGCGTCCAGAGAGGGGAGCCGAAAGTTCGGGGGGACTGCCTGATCTTGTATCTCGGGCGCGAATGGAGACCCTTGGTGTGCGTCCTCCCCAAGCTCTCCCTTTGACTTGCGAATCTCCTTCTCCACTTCGTCGAGCCGCTGACTGACAAAGCATAGCTGGGCTCGCAGGGAGTCCGTTGAATCCGAAGACAATGCCTCGGGTTCCGAGCGACCGCTCGGGTTTGCCATCACTCGATCCCCGAGTGGGGCCAATTGGACCCAAGGCGGAGTGGGGAGCTCCGGAAGTGGTGTGTGGGCCCGAACGGGCGACTCCTATTACTGCAGTGGTTGGATCGCAAGCGGGTGCGCTGGATGAGAAACGAGCGAGATAATGGTTTGTACCATACCTGTCAGAGCTCGAACATGATGAGCGAGGTCCTGAAAGGCCTCGGATGACATGGGCGACGGGTCGGCTAGGGCTCCTTTGGGCGACAACCAGCCCGGGTCGTTGAATAACCGCCAATGGCACTCTGAGGTCGCGGCGGGGTGCTCAGCTCGAGGTTCTTCATGCGGGGGGTGTTTCCTCGGAGCTCCGATCTAGTGTGACCCCTCAGCCGCGAGCTCATCAAGTTCGCCGGTCAATTTGAATTGGTCGAAGTGGAACTGCTTAACGAAACCCACCTGCCGGTCAATTTGAATTGGTCGTGTCGGCCGATTGCCACGAGTTAAGTTTCGAGACAAGATCGATCATGTCGTTCGTACATTTGATTAACCTTTGGGTTGCCTGCAAATACGGCACTGTACGCAGCTTGTGGATCCAGTCGACGTGAACTCACGCGCATGCCATGCCATGCCATGTCGTTCCCATAATGAAAGAAAATTTGAATCATTATCCATCCTTTTCTTCTAATATATATAATAACGGATGGACATATTTTTTTCTAGAATTGTAATATACTAGTAGGCATGTGACCAGCGATGTTTCCAAAAATAAAAAAAATAAAAAATAAAAAAGAGAGCTAAGAGCCGATGATTTGAAGGAAACTTAGCACAAGTATAAAGGATATTCGAACGATATGAATTTTAACGAAGATCTCGAAGGTAATATAAATCTATCGAATAGCCTTCAATCAACCTCATGAACATATTTATAGTTTAGAAATTTATATGATGGATATGATGGGTAGATATGATCGATCAGTATTAATGCATGGATATGATGGATAGATATGATCGATAAGTATTTACTTTTTTTAAAATAAAAAATAAAATAAAGATAAAATTGGAACTTAGAACCTTATATAAACTATGGATCAAAATCTTTATAAATTAAACTAACTAATATATTCAAAATATATCAATTAAAATTTTAAATTCTTAGTCTTTGATAAATATATTTGATACATCATCACAGTACTAATATAAGATGTACCGATCATATACTTATTCCAACATTGCATAAAGTAGGAATAGTCAGCGTGTCATTGCGTGATAGTATTGCGACCTCGTAGTCATGACGTGATCAATCCTCCTACTTGTAGTATACAAATATTCTTTTGTTTGTTTTCGTTTTCTATCTTATGTCGAAGCAAAATAGTGGCCTAAACTACTACACATAAAATATACATTCAAAATATTTCACTTGACATTTTAAACCCTTACTATTTAATAAATATATCATACGTGTGACTAGTCAGCATATCCACGTTTGACTTCAATGAGCCTTTTGGTCATCTCCGTGATAGTCTGGCGATCTCGTAGTCATGATCAAGCAACGTGAGCAATCCTCCTACTTGTAGTATACAGGTATTCCTTTGTTTTGTTTTCTTTTTCTATCTTCTGTGAAAACAAAATAGTTGCCTAAACTGCTACACATAAAGTATGCATTGCAAGAAAAATATGACACAATAAATCTAGAGCTCTTAATCTTCTCGCCAATGGCATGCATGCATCAAGACATTTGAACTTTGCGTACCTCTACGCTAAGATATTCGGTGCTTCGACGCATATAAATCTCATCCCAACGATTACTCCCTTATCAATTTGATCCGGGTTTATAGAGCTCCTCCATTATCGCCTCCCTCATCATCATCTCTCTTTGTAAGGATGGGATTCACCAAGGGAGTGGTGCAGCAGCTGAGCCCCGAGGAGGAGGAGGAGGCACGCTTGCTCGCCATGAGGCTGGTGACGGGATCCTGCCTCCCAATGATTCTCAATGTGGCCATCGAGCTCGAGCTCCTCGAGATCATCGTCAAGGCTGGCCCCGGCGCCAAGCTGAGTCCCGACGACATCGCCACCCAGCTGCCCACCGAGAACCCACAGGCGGCCGATATGGTAGACCGGATCCTCCGCCTGCTCGCCGCCAACGGCGTCGTCAGTTGCTCTGTGGAATCCGGCGACGATGGGCGCCCCTCGTGCAAGTACGGGGCCACGCCTGTCTGCAAGTACCTGACCAAGAACGAGGACGGCGTGTCCATGGCCGCTTTCTGCTTGATGGTCCACGACAAGGTCACCATGGAGAGCTGGTAGTCGACGGAGCCAACAACGTCTACTCTTACTCGTTTCTTCTCGCACTAAAAAGTTGGCCGAAGGATTAATCAGCTTATTGGTTTTGCCTCCACAACGATCGCAGGTACTACCTGAAGGATGCGGTGTTGGAGGGGGGCATCCCATTCGAGAAGGCCCACGGCATGACGGCGTTCGAGCACCACGGCGGCGATCCACGGTTCAACAAGCTGTTCAACGACAGCATGAGGAACCACTCCACCATCTTGATCAAGCAACTGCTGGAGACCTACCGCGGCTTCGACGACGTCAAGGTGCTCGTCGACGTCGGCGGCGGGACCGGCGCCACGCTCCAAATGATCACCTCCAGGCACCCGCACATCAAGGGCGTCAACTTCGACCTCCCTCTTGTCATCGCCAGCGCACCGACCAACCCAGGTTCGCCATTTATATCAGACATTCGTCACTGTCATAGTGCCTACCTCTTACAACGAAGCAAAAGAATTCATAAACTTGGGATGCGTTGGCTCCATGCAGATGTAGAGCACGTCAGCGGCGACATGTTTGAGAGCATTCCGGGTGGAGGAGACGCCATTTTCATGAAGGTCAACATTTAGATTTTTTCCATAACTCATTTAATGTTTGAGGTTTTGGTTAGGCAGCATGTCGAACTTATCAAAAAAATTTGAAGGTTATTAATGAAAGATACCACTCTTCAAACTACTCGAGACATATCAATCAACCAAATGAAAAGGGTAAATCAAGCGGGACAAACAATCAAAAAGAATGAAGGAAAAATATTTACACTTTTTTTTTTATAAGAAAAAGTGTACGTAATCCTTCATAAGAAAATAAGTTCGAATCATAGTCAATATATTTTTAAAAAAAATATGATTAGTATCTTTAGGTATATAACTATAAACTGTAAGGATATCTAAAATAGTATCATCATATCTCGTCACATAATTATTTGAAATATATTCTCTTAAATCTTATAATCATTTGTGTCATTTTAAATATTATTTTTTAAATATCATTTAGAATTAATTCTTTAATATAATTTTATCAGTTATTAATCTATGCCATTTTGACGACTACAAAACTAATATAATAATATAAAATATAGTTTAAAATATTTTATAAATGATATGACCTTCATTATAATTTAAATATCATAAGTCTATCACCCCAGGTCATCTTGGAAGCTATCAATTAGATAAAACTTAGAGATATAAATTAAAATAATATTCATTAGATTTTTTAATTTAATTTATGTCTAAACAGTTCAATAATAAAATAATAACCATAATAATTATTGAACATTAATCAGTAGAAAAAAAAAAACTCATATGATAATTGTAATCATGAAATATAAATCATAAATTCATATGAAAAATAAATATTTTTATAATTTAAATATATATATAGATAATTAAATAAATATCCAAAAACAATAATTGGATTCTATTTATCATATGTTAAATTTTAGTCAATAAGAAACATGAGAAAACTATAAAAGGAAACTATAACTTCTATAGTTTTTTCTTACGTGCAATCGTTATACCAAACAATCTTATTTAATTGATCGATATATTAACTCTGACTAATTTGACTTTGTCCACACCACCTATCCTTACAAGCAAAAGACAGACAATTGAGCGACATAGGAGATAATGTTAGAAAATATTCATTTGTGAGAAGAAATTGAAGAAAAGACTAAAATATTAATACCAAGTTGATAAATATTGAGAAAGTCGAGTAACACATATTTAAATCTAACTCATAATTTAATTATTTAAATTTTTAGATCGAATCGATGCCTAACTCAATATATATTAACTTTGAATAATTTGAGTTACATATTTCATCGATGAAATAATTTTAGTTCCTCGATTGTCACATTGGGAAGCATATCTCTCTCTGCTAAGTAGTCGAGCATTCCGATCCAACAGATCTTATCAGAAGTTTATTTAGCACACCAAATAAAAGTTTCCATCAAGAACAGAATCTTGAAGCATACCAAATAAAAAGTATTCATCAAGAAGATAATATTGAAGCACAATAATCAAGCCACATTGCTAAGCAGTAGAGCATTTCGATCCAACGGGTCTTATCGGAAGTTTATTATTTAACTTAGTAAATAAAAGTTTCTATCAAGAACAGAATCTTGAAGCACAACAATCAAGCCGAGAGTTCAAATTCCCTAGTCTACTTTGTGAATTCCATGATGCATGTCCCAGCGAACATAGGAAGAGCTTTGAATCCGGAAAACCCGGCATCCATTGCCAGGGCCTGGAACTCCTGCTCCGTTCTCTCTTTGCCCCCGATGTTGTAGGTCGACATGCAAATATCTAACTGGTAGATGTACTGGTCTCTCGGAGTCGCCTCTGGAACTACTGGAAGAATGCATTCCATCACGATCACCTTCCCCTTTTCAGGAAGAGCCTTCCAACAATTCTTCAGTAATTTCGCGCAATGCTCATCGGTCCAATCGTGAAGAATCCACTGCGTTTCCATAATAACATACGATAAGTCGGAATAATCTCACTATAATCATCATTCAAAAGATAAACAATTGATATCCCCGATTGATTTCTCTCTTAATTTAAAGGTTCGATGAATTAAGAAAATATCTTATACGGAATCAGAATCAATTTTCGCGGACATGAATTTTTTTGGGTTGCAATAGTTATTGATAGAAGATAAAATTTCCCTAACTACACGAGAAAATCTCTCTATTCTATTGAAGAAAAATCTTCTATTCTTTCAATAAAACTTTCAATAATATGTTAATGTATTAAAGTATTTTTTATTTTTTCAATAAAATTTCTTCAGTAATTATTCTTTATCTTCTATTCTTTTCATCAGAGTCTTCGTCGATGTTGATGCACTGCTGCAATCAATCGAGATCATAGGTGGTTGAAGTGGGACTGTCCATGGTCCCTAATTTATTGGCAGAGACATGTGATTGATGCAGAAGCCAAAAGAAAAATAGTCAATGTTGATGCACTGCTGTAATCAATCGAGATCATAGGTGGTTGAAGTGGGACTGTCCATGGTCCCTAATTTATTGGCAGAGACATGTGATTGATGCAGAAGCCAAAAGAAAAATAGTGGTAGCATGTTTCACACAGTGATCAAAATATCAAAATTGATCAAATGATTTTGCTACTTTTATAACTTCATAACATAATAGCCGGTCATATAAATACATTTTTTATCAAAATAATTGGTAATATATATTAAAAAAAGATAAGACTACAACTGTAAAATTGAGTAGAGTTTTAAGTGTAGTTACTTATGTTTGATTTAATAGCACGGAATGAACCCAAGTCACTGATTAAGGTGTTTTTTGCGATATTTTAGGTTAGTATGTGAGTCTCAAATTGTAGGAAAGAGATTGGAAATCATGTCAATCTCGTACAGTTGAAATTGACTTGTGGGTCAACAGGATGGCTGATTGGGTTGCTTTCCACAGGGTCGGTCAGGTGGGGTTTGGCGCTCTGCACTGCACAGGGTTGGTCATGTTGGATTTACCTCTTTGGTCGGGCGTCGTTAGCGATTTTGCTCTCAAGATTCATGATAAGAACTTGTCGGTGTCATGATCTTTTTCCCAGGTAAAGGGTCTACAACTTCCTGTCGTCTTACCTTGACAAACCAAATTAGAATTATTGTAGTGATCAGAAGAGTTCATCCTTACCTTGAGGAAAATGGCATCTCCACTGGGAACAGCTTCAAACATGTCTCCGATAACGTGCTGCACTCCTGCAACCAAACATGAACGTGAACGGAGATCCACCAGAGAATAACTCTTCTTCTCAGTTAGGTTGGTTGGTGTTTATGGTCGAAGGGATCAACATAAGCAGACCTGGCAGGGGATGTGCGCCGGAGATGACGTGCGGGAGGTCTAAGTTGATGCCCTTGATGTGGGGGTGTCTGGAAGTGATCATGCCAAGGGTGGCACCGACGCCACCGCCCACGTCGACGAGCACCTTCACGTCGTCGAAGCCGCCGTAGGTGCGGAGAAGTTGGTTGACGTTAACGGCGGTGTGGCCCCGCATGGCCTCGTTGAATATCTTGTTGAACCGTGGATCGGTGCCTTGGTAATCGAAAGACGACATCCCGTAGGCGGCCATCACCGGGAGGCCGCCGTCCAAGACCGAACCCTTCAGGTAGTGCCTGCCATCAGAAACTTCAGCGTTTTTTACTGAAACCAAGTGAGTTCTCTCTCCAGTAACGAGTGAGAATAATACCATAAATCCAGGAAGACTTTATCGTGATGCATCAGAAGCAGGTTAGCTAGAGAACCATCCTCATTCTCCGTGAGATACTTGCAGATGGGTGCCATGCGGTACTTCCGCGAGCGGCGATCGTCGGCGCCGGCCTCGACGACGCAGCCGACGATCTTGTTGGCGGCGAGTAAGCGGAGAATCCGATCGACCCAAGCGGCTGCAGCCTCCGGGTTCTCGCTCGGCAGCTGGGCGGCAATCTCCTCGGAGCTCAGTGGAGTGGCTGGGCCAGCCTTGACGATGATCTGTAAGAGGCCGAGCTCGATGGCCACCTTGAGGACCATGGGAAGGACGGCGCCGCACGACAGTTGCAGGGCGCGCGCGCACGCCTCCTGCTCCTCTTCTGCGGTCAGTTGCAGCACGTCGTTGGTGGCCGGCATATTGCCTATGAGCTGGGAAACAAAGAAGAGCAAGAGAGGAAGGGTATAGTACTTGAGCGTGGATCGGGGGAAGAGGAAGGGGTGTGACTTTATACTGTGCTACAACATCAAGTATAAGATGACGGACAACACACCGATCATCTACGCATTAATATGACAGCGATATGACATACGCAGCCCGTAGTCAAAAAAATGTGTTTCACGGCATGACAGTGGTAGCACTTACTACTTATTGATATGACATGCGCAACCCGAAGTCAAAAAAACTTGTGGTTCACGGGCATGACAGTGGTAGCATGTACTACTTACTGACGTGTTTCTCCATCAGCCAATGAAGATGACGTTTCTTCCTCCTCGATATGACACGTTTGGTAACATTCGTATACCGTTGTATCCATGTAAGCATCAACTGCATCAGCTTCACGAAACAAACGTGCCGGTCAACTTGAATTGGTCGTGTCGGCCGATTACCACAAGTTGATTACCACGAGTTAAGTTTCGAGACAAGATTGATCATGTCATTCGTACATTAGATTAACCTTTGGGTTGCCTGCAAATACGTAACTTGTGGATCCAGTCGATGTGAACTCATGCGCATGCCATGTCGTTCCGATGATCAAGTTGACAAGTATATTGGAGCTATTAATGAAAGAAAAAATTTGAGTCCTTATCCATCCTTTTCTTCTAATATATATAATAACGGATGGACATATTTTTCTTAGAATTACAATATAATAGTGATCATGTGATCAGCCACGTTTAAAAAAAGAGAAAAAGATAACCGATGACTACTTAAAAAATATATATTTGAATGTTTAAAAAAATTGAATAATAAACACGTGAAGTGTTTTAGATATTTGAACGACAGACATTCCAATTAAGTAACCTCCAAAACAAGCACCTCAAAAATAATATAAATCTATCAAGTAACCTCTAATCATTCCAATCAACCTGATGAACATACATAATTTAGAAATTTATAGATACCTTTGATAGACTTGAACCCAAAAGGGTTAGGGGTTCAAATCCATCAATCCTGGTTGGAGGAATTGATAAGGTGAAGACCTCTCTCAATTCATTGTGTTTCACACATTATAAATGTATACCACTTATTAAAGAAAGTATTATGAAAGGATCATACATTAAATTATTTAGTAAGACTAATATTGATTAGTCTTCTAATGTCGCCCTAGAGATTTAAGGATAACTTAATCAAATTCCTCCGACATTGATATCCCCTAAGTACCAACTCTAAAGTTTGTTATACTAAAATATCGTAGGTGTCTTTCAAGGAGGACATATCACCCGTCATAACATAGGAATGGCTAAAAATTTTAAATTTTATTTTTGTTGATTACATTAGCCAACACCGTTCCTTATTCGTTGTTAGATATAGTTTGAGCAAAAGGTTAAGCCACCTCGGCACCTAAGACTACGATGCATTCTTGTAGGTTCTATTTGTCTACGTTTGACACAGTGGATCTCCGCAAAACTGATCCATGTAGGCATGATGTCGGCAAATGAACAGCCTTGTGATGACCTCATACACTATCGCTCGAAATTGACATATATGTTATCAGGTGACACGAATGAAAAGAATAAAAAGATAATTTTATTATTTTTTAAATGCATCGCTGCATTGCTACAACCTCCTCTGCAGTGCATCGCTGCATCGCTACAACCTCCTCTGCAGTGCATCTCTGCAGCCTCCTCTGCAGTTCATCATTGCAACCTCCTCTGCAGCACATCGATCTGCTTTTCTCCTCCTCTCTCCCTCCTATATCTTTACATCTTTTGTAAAGATCACTTAAACCACCATAAAAAAATATGGGATGTCTTAATTTTCCTCTTCCGATATTCTTGTCCTTGTTTCTGCACTCTGAGCACTTCTCAAAGTCTTGTCACCATCAATGCTGCAGCACTCATTCTCTTCAAATTATCCAAAGACGGCAACTATGCATCTTGACGGGCATAACTTTCTATTCAAGCTTCCGTTGCTGGATCCATTGCCCGGTTGATACCCTCATGTACGACTATTGTAGAAGCATGGTGCAAGTTACAAACAACTTTGGCAAATCGTTCACGTACTCGCATACTCGGACTTCTCTCCAATCTGATGAAATGAAACAAGAGGAAAGTACTATTACTGATTATCTACAAAATATTAAAGTTATCATCGATGATTTAGCTTTAATAGGTCATTCTCTCAGTGATGAAGAAGTCATAATTCATACCTTCAATGGCCTAGGAGACGAATACAAAGAACTGACAACAGCACTTCGGGCATGCGACTCACCAATATCATTCGAAGAACTTTATGATAAGTTGATCGACTATGAGACGTACTTGAAGCGTGATGATAGGTTGCCCGGATCACCTATTACAGCTCAGGTCAATAAAAAATTCAAGAGGAAGAGCAACCAGTACAATAAGTACGTCAACAATGATTTAGCTAACTAGCCCTATGGGGCCCAGAACAAACCCCCCTTATCCATATCAAGGTGGTAACTTTCATAATCCTCAGCTATCGCGTCTTGACTTCACAAGCCACCAACGAGTCGTTTTCCAATTATGTGATAAAGTCGGACACTCCGCGAAAGTCTGTCGGTCTCGCCCTAGACTTCCTGCTCCATTACAGTGGCCTTAAGCGAATTTCATGGCTACTCCAACTCCTACCTAACCTAATTGGATTGTGGACTTAGGCGCCTCTCATCACATCACTTTTGATCTTCAAAACTTGTTCATCCACAACAACTATGACGAAAATGAAGATATCATCATCGGTGACGGTAAAAGAATTCCTATTACTCATTATGGTTCCTTTAGTTCATTTATCATAACTTTTACACTCAATAATGTTCTATGTGCACCTAATATTAAAAAAACCTCATTTTAGTTATTCTGTAAACAAAATAATACCTCAATTGAATTCTTTTCTAACTTTTTTCTTGTCAAGGATTTGAGCATCGGGGCATCCTTGGTTCAGGACCAGAACAAAGACAACATTTATAAGTGATCATCCGTTTCGCAAATTACCCTTCCTACTTATGTGCTAATCTGTGAGAAAAATCCTCCATGCTGAATGTGTATAACTGAGTGTGTATAAATAGCTATTAAGAGCTCATTATCAAAATGAACTAGGCAATTATATCTTATTTATTTTATAGTTTTTTCTACAATTTCTATCTTTCTATCTTCTGCGCTACTGACCGATTTCCTACTCCCCTCCTCTTTCCATCTTGCTCACCCACGCGGAACTCTACCAGTACGATGTTAGGACCCTTTTTCCGAGCTTTTGAATAATGTTTATTGAGTCTGTTTAGTCCATTTGTTTATTGAGTCGGTTTGGTTCAGTTAGAGTCAAGTAGAGGTTTATCTAATATTTATTTATTATTAGAGTTCAAGTCTTGATGGACTCTGGGTGGAACTCTATAAATAGGGATGTAACTGCTTCTTTTCAGTAATCTATGAAAAATACTATTCTGTCTTTGGACAAACCCTAAGAGGCTGATCCCCTCGAAGTGATCAAGGAGGGTCGATCCCCTCGAAGCGATCAAGGAGGCTGATCCCCTCGAAGTGATCATTATCATCCCCATTTCTCCCCTTTCTTCCACGATAAGACTTTAGGGTCTTATCATTTGTATCAGAGCCTACGATAAGACTTTAGGGTCTTATCATTTGGTATCAGAGCCGACGATAAGACCTTTAGGGTCTTATCATTTGGTATCAGAGCCTACGATAAGATTTTAGGATCTTATCATTTGGTATCAGAGAATGTTGATTATCAAATCAAGCTAGAGATTGGTCGAACCGACAACTTCTGGATACATTTATTGAAGGGCTTATTCCAGAGATCCGATGTGAAGTTAAGGCTCGTCAACCCCGTACTATGATAGCTGCGATCTCATTTGCAAATCTACATGAGAAAAAAATTAGCAAGGAAAGATCAGCAAGGGGTTTGTATTATGATGAAAAATGGAGTATGGAGCACCGATGTAAACAAGGGCAACTTCTGATGATTGAACCAATTGGAGAGGAACCGAAAGCTAAGAATGTGGACTCCGATCATGAAGGTATAAATTCTAATGACGATGTTGGACCTACCATATATACAATGCATGCATTAGCCGACTACTCTAACCCGCAAACTATTGAGGTTGGTGAAACTCTGGAACATCAGCCTGTTATAGTTTTGATTGATACTGGTAGCACTAACAATTTTATGGATAGTGAGACTGTTGACCGATTGGCCCACCACATTGAAGACTATGACAGATTCGAAGTAAAGATCGTTGATGGACGGATTTTCACTTGTGATAGCAAAGGTTCAAAGATAAAATTGATTATACAGGGCCAGAAGTTTCATGCAACGATTGCTACATTGAAAGACCGACTTGTTGCTTATACTATTAAAAAGTGGAGATCATACTTACTTGATCAACGAGTTGTTATGCGTTACAGATAGTCTATGGCTAAAGTGCTGAAAAAGAAGCTCCTAGAGATTGATGCTGCGCAGCCTTGAGGACAAGGCTGATTTGAAGAGGGAAGAACTGTTAGGACCCTTTTTTCTGAGCTTTTGAATAATGTTTATTGAGTCTGTTTAGTCCATTTGTTTATTGAGTCGGTTTGGTTCAGTTAGAGTCAAGTAGAGGTTTATCTAATATTTATTTATTATTAGAGTTCAAGTCTTGATGGACTCTGGGTGGAACTCTATAAATAGGGATGTAACTGCTTCTTTTCAGTAATCTATGAAAAATACTATTCTGTCTTTGGACAAACCCTAAGAGGCCGATCCCCTCGAAGTGATCAAGGAGGGCCGATCCCCTCGAAGCGATCAAGGAGGCCGATCCCCTCGAAGCGATCATTATCATCCCCATTTCTCTCCTTTCTTCCACGATAAGACTTTAGGGTCTTATCATACGATTGCTGGTCTGCCCTTAAGTATGTCAACGATGCCTAGCAGGTCGCAGATGCCATGAGCCTCACCAAGCAGAGAAGCCTCCCGGAAGGAGCTCCCGCGGTCGGGGACACCGCCGGAGCAGTTCAGGCGACGATTGATGCTGCGCTAATTGACAGGACATACATCTAATTTAGAGCTCCACCTGATGCTTTGCGCATAGTATATCATAAGCCGTAATAACGAAAATGATGTCTTCCCACTGCTATGACTTGATACAGCAGTCATCACCTACTCCTTCCCAGCGAGGAGACCTTATGGCAGCAACACCTGTGTCCCACGCGTGCATCTGAACTCTCTTGGGCATCGACCATGGATGACTGCATTCTCACGCATGCAAATTCTTTGCACTTTCGATCATAGCTTGTCTCTGTCCTTTGTCACGGATCAAAGTATCCTCGATCACAGTCACGAGATGCTTGACCTCATCTGATTGCAGAGGACAGCATCAAGTGTTCGACTCCTATCGCTTAGCGTAACCGATTCTCATCCGTTTGCTTGTCCATAGGCGAGTGGAGATGGCTTCATGGCCCGGGACCTAACCTTCGCCAACACCGCGAGGCCGGACAAGCACCAGGCCGTGGCCTTCCGCTCCGACAGCAACCTCTTCGTGCTCGAGTCGGTGGAGTTCCTCGGCCACCAAGACACCCAAGCTGTCGTTAGCTGCCCCCATGACACAGCTCATAGTGTATATAAAAATTGAAGCTAGACAACAAGTCTTTCATGTCAAATCCGGTGCTTTGGCTTCCTATCTCCATCATGCCATTGCATAAAGCTGGGCTTCTTTGAATAAAGTCATGAAACAAGTGAACGGTATCAGAAGCAGCTTCCAACTTTGCCAAAGCACCAAACTCCAACCATCGAAGAATTAACAGAGAGGCTGTCAATGAGTCTTCACTCTCACCAAGGACACTGTGACTGGGTCCAGCTGACCTATAATGCTTCTTACAAGCCTATAATGGAGGGAGACTGTGCCAAGAGCTGTCACTGCCGAGGGAGGAGGCTTTAGCTTGTGGGTTGCAGGTGTGACCAGGGAGAATGGCGCAGCAGTTACCAGGAACTGTGTATGATTGGCATGCGATGCGTCCTCATAGGGGGTGATCCACGGAAGTTTAATTTTACGAGACTTAATAGAAGATTATGATATAGATAAATATAAAATAATAACTGTGCATTCGTTATGTTTGTGTAAACTACCTTGAGCCGTGGCCTCGGGCCGACGCGGCTCGGTTCGGATCCGGATGGCGGGGGATCTCCAAAGGGGGTTCCTTGGAACTGCTAAGGACGCTGGCCCGGTTGGTTCGGTCGTGGAGGTGGGTCGTCGTTTCCTCCGGGAAGGGGCTCCTCCCTTCGTGGGTCCGGAGAGAATCGCCTCGTCTTCGTTCCTGCGTCCAGGTCGGGTCGGGGTGCTTGACCCAACCCCTCCGATGATCAAGTTAGTGAATAGTCGCATGAGGTTTTTTTTCCCCTCGTATTTAGAACGCGAGGGTATTTATAGGAAAGTTTGGTGTTACCAGGTGTGCCTGCCCACAGGGAGCAGGATCATACCTCTGATGGCGTCTGACATCGCCATTGGTGTGGCGTGAGGGATAGAGCCTGAGGAGTCGTTAATGGGCCTCGGTTGGCGTTTCGGCTCATGTTTGCCAGGTGCTGTCAGCCCGATAAAGACGTGGGGCGTCAGCTGATGTCACGTGAGTCTTATCATAACTATTTCCCTCATCACGTTACGTGCTCCAATCTTTAATAATCTATGATTTGAGTATATGATTAAACAAAATATTTCTAATAAATATATATTATCTTAATTAATAAAACTATTTTTTTCAGAATAAATTTTTCTTTAAATATGAGTGGAGGCCAAGCGGAGGCACGCCACGGTCCATCATCAACCAATTGCTCGACACCTGTAGGACATGTGCGACCGATAGGTGCGGAGCAATTGGCTGACGACGCGTGCGACGTCGGCGCCACACAAGGTATGATCACTTCCGGGCACCCCACATCAAGGGCATCTAGCTCCCGCACGTCATCTCCGACACACAACCCCTGTCGGTTCGGCCTTGGTTGATCTCTTCGACCATATACACCAGCTAACTGAGAAGAACAGTTATTCTCCGGTAGATCACCGCTCACGATCATGTTTGGTTGCAGGAGTGCAGCACGTCAGCGGAGACATGTTTGAAGCTGTTCCCAGGGAGATGCCATTTTCCTCAAGCTGAGGACGGACTCTTCTGATCACTACAAGACTTATAATTTTGCCTGTTTCGGAAAGAAAACAGTACGTAGGAAACCTTCACCTGAGAAAAATATCATGACACCGACGAGATCTTACGATGAACCCAAATCTTGAGAGCAAACCTCTCATCACCGGGCGAAATCACTGATGACGCCCGACCAAAGAGGTAAATCCAACATGACCAATCCTTTGGAGTGCAGAGCGGTAAACCCAACATGACCGACCATGGAATGAAGCAGCCCAATCAGCCATCCTATTGACCCACAAATCAATTTCAACTCTGTGAGATTGATGTGGCTTACAATTTCTCTCCTTTTGTAACGCACCTATAATATTGCACAAAAATACATATGTCTTCATTCTGTACTATTAAAGTAAACACAAGTTACTATACTTAAAACTCTCTTATCTTTTTTAGATATATTACCAACTATTTTAATAAAAAAAAATATTTGTATTTGTATAACCAACTATTATGTTAAAAATTTAAAATTATTATTATTTATATCAACAACACTAACTATATGATAAAATAAATTTTATCCTCTCTTTTTTTGTTTTTGTATTGATCAATTTTGATATTTCGATCACTACGTAAAATATTCTACCACTATTTTCCTTCTGGCTTCCGCATCAATCACACGGCTCTGCCAATAAATTAGGGACCACGTACAATCCCACTTCAATAACCTGTGATCGCGACTTATTACAGCAGTGCACCAACTTTGACAAATACTCGATGACTATAACACAACCCAAACAAATCCATGCTGATTGATTGATTGTGTCGAGGAGGAAATTGATTCTGACTCCGAATAAGACATTTTACTCATTCATCGAACCTCGGAATTAAGAGAGAAATCAATCCGGGATGTCAATTGTTTACATTTTGAATGATGGTTATAGTGAGATTAGTCTGTGTTACTTGTCCTGTATTATTATTATGCAAACGCAGTGGATTCTTCACGATTGGGCTGATAAGCATCGTGTGACGTTCCTGAAGGATTATTGGTCGTCACGAGAAGCGACAGTTGACTTTAGGCACGCGTCACCACATTTCTAGAGTTCGTCAGTTGGCCACGATGATTTTGGAAGTGCAATTGATTTGGTCAACGCTCTGCTCAAATGCATTTCTACAAAGTATCTTATTCTTTGTTTCAAACAGTAGCAAACTTTATTCAGGCCGTCTTCCAATAACGAAGGACAGAACTCCGATCAGAGCACAACCACAGGACTTGTATAGGTACCGATCTATTTTGTGAACTCCATGAGCCAGACACACATGGATATATAGGTAGCCTTCAATCCTACGAACCCTGCTTCCTTTGCCAACGCCTCGAACTCTATTCTCGTCCGTTCTTTCCCTCCAGTCTGGATCATCATGACCATGTCTAGGGTAAAAATACCCTGTGCGATCATGTTAGACTCCGGGATTACGGGGAGTATATATTCCACCACCATCACCTTTCCTTTCTCTGGCAGAACCTTCCAACAGTTTCTTAATATTTTTATGCATTGCTCGTCAGTCCAGTCATGAAGGATCCACTGCAAAGTCATTTCGTCATGAAATCAGATATTAACGATAACAACGATAGTTGTCTTTTGACTGAGGGGAATCCTCAGCTCCAAGTAAGCAAAACGTCATTATCAAAAGTATTAACCTTAATGAAGATGGCATCTCCTCCACTCGGAACTCTTTCAAACATGTCGCCACCGACATGCTCGACACCTGCAGCCATTGTATCCCAAGCATGTGAGCTAAATAATAGCCAATGGGTGGTACTGTAACAGTAGCGCGTGGGTTGTAAGCTTTCGACCTGGGTAGGGTGGTGCGTTGGAAATGACATGAGGGAGGTCGAAGTTGATGCCCTTGATGTGCGGATGCTTGGAGGTGATCTTGTGGATGGTGGCGCCGGTGCCACCACCGACATCGACGAGCACCTTGACGTCGTCGAAGCCGCGGTAGATCTCGACCAGCTTCTTCATGAAGATGGTAGAGTGGCCCCTCATGCCCTCGGCGAAAAGCTTGTTGTACGGTGGATCGGCGCGTTGGCGCTCGAACAACGTCATCCGGTGGGCCTTCTCGAAGGGGACGCAGCCCTCCAACACCGCTTCCTTCAAGGAGTAACTACGATCATTGCCGAAGCAGAACCAATCTTCAGACAACTATTAGTGCGAGAAGAAACGAGAAAGAGTAGTTGATGGCTTTCTGGATTACCAGCTCTCCATGTTGATCTTGTTGTGGTTCAACAAGCTCAACGCTGCCAAGGAAACGCCGTCCTCGTTCTTGGTCAAGTATTTGCACACAGGCGCCGCGCCGTACTTGCACGAGGGATGGCCGTCGTGGCCGGTCTCGACAGAGCAACTGACGACTTCATAGGCGGCGAGCAGACGGAGGATCCGGTCCACCATGGCCACCGCCTCGGGGTTCTCGGTTGGCATCCGGGACACCACGTCGGTGGGGCTCAGCTTGGCGCCGGGGCCGGCCTGGACGATGATCTCTAGTAGCTCGAGCTCCATGGCCGCGTTGACTGTTATGGGGAGGATGGAACCCATCACCAGCTGCAGGGCGAACATGCTTGCCTTCTCGTCCTCCTCGGGTGTCAGCTGCGGCATGTCCTTGATGGATTCCATTCTCACCAAGAACTGATGATGGACCTGAACGTCGGATCAATTGGGAGGGGCTTTATCTTTGGGATGGGATTTATATGTGTCGAAACACTGACCTACTCCGTAAAAGTCGCACCACGCGCTAGCAAACTATCGAAACAGTGGAAAAGTGGCGAAGAAAGAGCATGAAATTAACCTTCACTGCATTTAGTTTGGCATACATTTGACTATTCAAACTAGTATCCATATTGTATATTATATACGTGAAATTAGATCTCGAACAAGATTTAGTTGTGAAGACTATTCAGGCATTGGATATGCAATCATCTTGTCGACGAGTCTTTGGTCGACGCCTTGGCAGTGTGGGCACTATCAGATATGATAGCGGAGACCGATCTCCTTCACTCATGTGGGCCGGCGGGGGCGTACGTCCTCACGTCACTGGAAAATGCATGCCATTTAAAAATGTAGTCAACATCTGACTTGAGCTCGTTGGATAAATGCGTGACAGTCCGATCACCTTACGGTGAGTACTCTACCGGTCCTCTACAATAACGTGGCTGACGCCCACAAGATTTCTTTTGAAACTTCTATCTAATTGGTTCCACTAGTAATCACCGGTCCGTGTTCTTTAAATCGGGTAGACTCGTATAGTATTCTTCTTCCGAACTCGACGCCAAAAAGATGCACCAATAGTGAAGTAACTCTTGCTATTTATACGAATCGATCTTCAACCAACGTTAACATAGAATTTGTTAGAGTATATTATGATTGCCGGATTTGAAAATTAAATCATATCCAATTTTAATTATGTTTCTAATATATCTTAAATGAAAACTTTTCCATATATATCCAATTTGATTATGATTATGTTTCTAATATATCTTAAATGGGCTAAGTCCAGGTGGTTAACGGCCATCGGGTCCACTATCTCGAATCGATTCGCTACCTTCAGTATTGCGATAAACACTACATACGCTAGTGTCGGGGTCCATGTGTGATGCGAAAGCCGACATGAGTAGCAAATCCAAAAGTCGACGGGGGACAACATTATTACTCAAACCTATAAAATTATTAAGATTACCACACTATAAAGAAAATATTTCATTACTAATAAATTTTTTTTACCATAAGTATTTAGATTTATCATTAAAAAATAAATTTGAGAACAAGATTATCATTGAATATTTTTTTAATAACAAACTATAATTTATCATTAAATCCTTAAAATTTGGATATTAGTGACCATATTATTACCGATGTAATCATTAAACTTTTTAATTTATGAAAGAAAAGTTATATGAATTATATATATGATAATAATTTTCGCTTATATATATAATGATTATATATAAAATTATATGAATTATGATCTGTACCGTAGATTATGAACGATCTGAGACTTGTTAAATCCTACGACTGATATTAAATCTGGTCGATCTAAACCCCAACGGAGGAATCGAATCTCCAAGCCCTTAGCACGAAGAGATGATTGGCGACGGTTGGTCGGTGATCGACGCCCCAACAACTCCCCCTAACGCTCTCTGTATCTCTTCCCTCCTCCCTTTCCCGCTGTGCTTTCCCCTCTTCCCTTCTATCTCTCCCTTCCCCAACAACTGCCACTAATGCTTTCACCGACAATACAACCCCTTTCTTCTTCTCTCCCTTTCCTGTCTTTCTCAGGCAGTCCCTCCCTCCCTTCCTCAGTCGCCACCGCTTCATAGCTTTACTTGATAGAATGAGATAATGAAGAATGAAATTATAAGGATAAAGCAAAAGGCACACTTCAAGTAGTATAATGTGAAGTCTATTTATACATAGTGAAAGATGATATTTCTTTAACTGAGCAGAGAGATTTCCTCATGCAGTTGAGGAAATCTCATCTGCTATGCAGTTGAGGATATCTCTCTTTTATCAGAGAAAATCTCTCTGTTATCATGCCCCCGCAAGATCGAGCTCCTGTCAAGGATACCGATCTTGGATCGATGAAACAAAAATAGTTTGCGGGCTAGAGGCTTCGTGAGTGAGTCTGCAAGTTGATCAGCCGCATGGACATGAGAGACACGAAGTTGATGTCTGACAACTTGATCTCGCACGAAGTGAAAGTCGATGGCGATGTGTTTCATGCGCGAGTGGAACACTGGATTGGCACATAAGTAGGTAGCTCCAACATTGTCACAATATATTGTGGGAGTATGAGTAAAGCTAACTTTGAGTTCCTTGAGAAGATTTGTGATCCAGTTGAGTTCAGCAGCAGTGGTAGCAATAGCACGATATTCAGCTTCAGTTGTAGACCGAGCTACTGTCTTTTGCTTCTTAGAACTCCAGCTGATTGGATTAGACCCAAGAAAGATGACATACCCTGACGTGGAGGTTCTATCATCAAAGTTTCCCGCCCAATCAGCATCAGCAAAGGCATGGAGATGAAGTTGAGTGGTTTTGCGGAGAAAGAGACCATGATTAAGGGTCCCTTTAAGATATCGCAAAATTCGTTTAACCGCAGACCAATGTATAGCAGAAGGTTGGTGCATGTATTGAGACAATTTATTGACTGCAAATGAGATATCTGGACGGGTGAGAGCCAAGTATTGTAAGGAGCCTAGTACTTGCCGGTATTGAGTTGAGTCCGTGGTAGGGCTGCCATCACATAATTTGAGTGATTCACCAGTAGAGAGAGGAGTAGCAACTACTTTCGCATCCTGCATATTTGTCTTTGATAATAAGTCTTGAATATACATTCTTTGAGAGAGGAAGAGACCGGAAGATGTAAATGTTGCTTCCATTCCCAGAAAGTAGCTCAGTGGTCCTAAGTCTTTGAGGGAGAATCGATCAGCCAATTGATTTAAAAATGTCTGAACCTCCAAGGGATCATTGCCGGTAACAATAATATCATCTACATAAACTAGAAGATATATTGTATTGCCATGATGTTGTCGGAGGAATAGAGAGGTGTCAGACTTGGAGTTGATGAAGCCAATTGATAGCAGAAACGATCCAAGTTCAGTATACCAAGCTCTGGGAGCTTGACGGAGACCATAAATGGCTTTTTGTAATTTACAAACATGTCTCGGATACTGGTGATGAACAAAGCCAGGGGGTTGCTGCATAAAGACATCTTCAGTTAGAGTCCCCTGTAAAAAAGCATTGTTAACGTCCAGTTGTCGTAAGTTCCAACCTCTGGAGATGGCCAAACTTAGAATAAGCCGAATTGTTGTGGGTTTAACTACAGGACTAAAAGTCTCTGTAAAATCAACTCCAGGTCGTTGATGAAACCCTTTGGCTACTAATCGTGCTTTATATCGAGCAACGGACCCGTCGGGGTTTCGCTTAATTCGGAATACCCATTTACACCCGATGATATTTTGTGCAGGATGAGAAGGTACAAGAGTCCATGTGGAGTTATGTAGAAGAGCATCATATTCTTCACACATAGCTTGACGCCAATGTGAAGATTTTTGTGCTTGAGTAATTGTGGTGGGTTCACTAGTCTCAAGAGAAGAATTGGTGATAGTATGGAGGTCGAGAACCTGACGTGGTTTAAAGATACCACTTTTTGAGCGTGTTGTCATTGGATGGCTAGGAACTGCAGGTTGTGTTATTGGTAAGAGTGGTGGAGAGGCATCGACAGGATGCAAGAGAGGTTGAGATACATCGATGGCACTAGGTAAAGAAAGTTGTTGTGTTTCTGAGGAGACGACTTCAGTGGTAGGGGAGACTTGTGAAGAAGGAAGGGGAGAAGGAATGGGGGGAGTGGAGAGTTGTTGAACTGGGATAACAAAAGAGTGTGGATCTTCAACAATAGGACTGGATGGTGTGGGAGGAGGTTCGTTTGAGGGGATCGAATGTATACTCCAAGAATGAATATTTGTCGGAGTGGTGTGAAATGGAAAGGCAGATTCAACAAAAACATGTCGTGAAATAAAGACTTTTTGAGATTGTGGTTCGTAGCACCGAAAGGCATTATGCTCAAGAGAATATCCTATGAAGATGCAAGCTTTAGATCTTGGCGCTAACTTGTGTGGGGCATAGGGACGTAGCCACGGATAACATAAACAACCAAATATTCTGAGTTTTTGAATGTTTGGGGATTTGGAAAATAGTTTTTTAAATGGAGACTGGTATTGAAGAACTGGAGTGAGCAAACGATTAATAAGGTAGACAGCAGTTTGAAAGGCGGCAGACCAAAAAGTTGGTGGCATGGAGGCTTGATGTAGAAGTGTGAGACCAGTTTCTACAATATGTTGATGTTTACGTTCAGCAGAGCCAACTAGTTGAGGAGTGTGTGGGGGTGACTTAAGGTGTTGGATGCCACAGGTTGAGAGGTAGGATGTGAGGGCTTGAAATTCACCTCCACCATCAGAGTAGACTGTTTTAATTGTAGACTGAAAGAAGTTTTCAACCAGCTTTTTAAAGTTGGTAAAGACTTTTGAAACTTCTGATTTATGACGAAGAGGATAGAGCCATGTGTATTTAGTAAAATAGTCAACAAAAATAACATAAAAGCTAAACTTGTCAAAAGAAGTGACAGGAGCAGGGCCCCAAACATCAGTATAAATAATTTCAAATGGTTTAGAACATGATATAGAGGAAACACTGAAAGGAAGTCTATGACTTTTATTATGAAGACAAGCATCACAATAAGTAACAACCCGATTATTTGTAAGAGTAGGAAGAGAATAACGAGAAAGTAATTTATTTTGGATAGGGAGAGAGGGATGACCGAGACGCCGATGCCACACATCGATTGAAGCTGCAACGGAGGAGTAAGCAGTGGGCTGTTGTATTTGTGGAAGTGACGGCCATTCATAAACATTGTCCTTACTCTGGCCTTGGACCAATGATGCCCCCGTGCTCAAATCCTTAACAAGAAAAGAGTTAGGAAAGAATTCAATGGAGGTATTATTTTGTTTGCAAAATTGAGAAACGGAAATGAGATTTCGTTTGATGTAAGGTGCACATAAAACATCATCGAGTGTAAAGGTTGTGGTAGGTGAATTAAGCAGTGTAGAACCCGTATGAGTAATAGGAATTCCTTTATCGTCACCGATGATGATGTCCTCAGTGCCACCATAGTTGTTGTGGATGGACAAGTTCTGGAGATCTGAAGTGATGTGGTGGGATGCGCCAGAGTCCACAATCCAATTATGATCACTAGTCGTTGGAGTAGTCGTGAGATTTGCTTGAGGCCAATGTGATTGAGCAGGAAGTCTGGGTCGAGATCGACAGACCTTTGCAGAGTGACCGACTTTATCACATAGTTGGCAAACAATTCTTTGTTGGTTTGAGTAGTGAGGGCGCCAGGACTGCGGTTGATTGAAGGAGCCACCTTGGTTGTTGTGATTGGAATGTTGAGGATGAGGAGGAGGAATGGTTGGTTTAGAGCTCAAAGGTTCAGAAGGTGTCTTGATCAAACCTTTGTTGACAATCTTGTTATACGAATTGCTTGAAGGATGAGGCGATCCTGGCGTAACCATAGTTTGTGATCCGGATTTGGTACTGGATCGGATGCGCCTGGGATGTTGAGCATCGCCGGTGGACAACGATGAGAACCATCGACATAGCCTAAAAGATCATAGCCAAATAATATATTAGAGAATTGAGCACGCCATGATGCGTAGTTACCACCGTTGGATAATTTGAAGGGGATGAGGGTTGCTGCATTTATGGAGATAAGGCTTGTATGTAGGAAGGTACTATGGTTCCCTGTGGGAACAGTAATGGGTGCATCAGAGGTAGATGATGATGACATATGGAAGTTATGAGCAGGGAGAAAGAAGTGTTGGTATAGATCAATGTCACCTGAGGTGGTGGCAAATAAGATCTGTGTTGAAAGAAAAGGTCTTCGTTGAAGGAAAAGACCTAAGCAAGATGGTGTAAAGCTGTAGATTTCTATGCAGCAGCAGTTCTATAGGAAGGACTCTGGGCAGTGATGCAGCTAGTGGCGTGATCAGCTTTGTGCAAGACAGCTACAGATCTGTGTGCAATAGATCAGCAGTGAGGAATCTTGGCAACGAGGCAGCAACGTGGAAAGTTACCGAAGGCTGCTTGTCTCTGCGAAGGCAGAGCAGGATGCTGGCTGCTGGGAGGCCTACACCCAGAAGGTCCTCTCGGAAGCAGTGAGGATAATGTTGCCAGAGTCGAGGACAGCGGTGGCAGAGGCGTTGGAGGAAGAAGGCCAGGAGCTGGTCGATGGACCAGCGCGCGGAAGCAGAGCAGATCTGGAGTAGAGGGTTAGTGACGGGGCGCTGGCGGCGATGAAAGGTGGGAAGTGAGAGGTGGATGACTGCGGTGGTTTGATGATGATGCAGCAACAGCTTCGAAGCTGATGGGTGAGGTTGAAAGACTCAAGGAGGAGAACGCCGCTCTGATACCATGATAGAATGAGATAATGAAGAATGAAATTATAAGGATAAAGCAAAAGGCACACTTCAAGTAGTATAATGTGAAGTCTATTTATACATAGTGAAAGAGGATATTTCTTTAACTGAGCAGAGAGATTTCCTCATGCAGTTGAGGAAATCTCATCTGCTATGCAGTTGAGGATATCTCTCTTTTATCAGAGAAAATCTCTCTGTTATCATTACTAACTTGTACTTTGAATGGATTACGTTGCATTTCATCCTTTATTTATGTGCATATAGCGTTCTGAGTGTTCTATGTTTGCCAACAACTTTGTATGGACTCTGTTTCCGATAGCTTGGTGGTGGATAACTTGACCGTCAATAAGCAGATTCGGGTCAAGAACTGTAGCTGTAAGTTTAAAGCATTGATTCCTTTATGCTCCATCTCTTCTTCTTGCTTGTTTCATCTTAAGATCAGATTGGTTGGACTTCAGAGTAGACATGTGTATGGGTGATAGAATGTTTATGACAAGTTACAATCTTGATGCAATTTAAACTTCTCTAACTGATGGGAGAACTGATATTGTTGTTCTAGAAAAAACTTCTATTAGATTTAATAATATGTTCATTAGATCTTAATGTCACTTTGAATGGCATGTGAGAGTATTGATACTACTTGTTTCGAGTGTCTTAGATGTTAATTATACTAGACCATGCTTGATGTTGACTAATGTTGCATTAGACGTTAATACAATATCATTACACTTGTCTTTCTCTCTGATATTTACTTCTCCATTGGTAATTCGGTGTTCTTGTAAACTGATTTTTATGTTGTGTTGTGACTCTTATGCCCCCTCACGCTGAATTGTTTGATGTCACTGCCATTGCTCCATAAATTTTGTGCACTTTTAATGCATGATGCTATTTTCTATATTATTACCCTAGTAAGAAGTATTAGTCCTTGTTCTCAACATCAACAGAAATTAAGTTGGACTGAATTTTGATTGTGCATTCTCAACATTTTGTACACTAACGTGGGTTACACCTGTTATATCTAATTGGTTCCACTAGTCATCACTGGCACTTGTTCTTTAAGACGCAAATAATTATCTGCTTTGGTAGACTTGTACAGTATTCCTGTTTCGAAGTCGTCCCCAAAAGATGCCCTGACATTCGAGTCACTATTGACTCCCTTGTAAGAAATTTTGATGAAGCCAACTTGTGTTTCTAAATCATTGTAATAGAAACACAATAAACTAATGCGGAAACGAAATAGCGTACCTCCAGCCATTGTCGCCAAGAATTTCTGCAGAGGTTTCTTCTTGAACTTTGGTTCTTCTCGGCTTAGAACTCTCACTTTAGATGGTGTAGGAAAGCATTTCGCTTCAAAGAGATGATTGAGCCAAGGGACCAAAATCCTCATGTATATATAGATGTTCTCCCATCAAGAACATTTATCATCACCAAATCATAACGTTCAAGAATTAATTCAGATTTGTAACGTTTGGACCATAATGAAGAACTTTAATAATATTAAATATTTAATTTAATAATAACGGTTTCATGTTTAAAGAATAAAAAACTGAAATCATTTAAACCATAATTAATGAAGAAATTCATGATAATCAATTATGAATCTTAATGATAACAGTTATATTATTATTAAATTAGATATTTAATAATAACGGTTACATTCTCCCACTTGGTCCATACGTCTATCTTAATAATTTGAATTAATTTTTTTGAACAACTTTCTTAAGAAATAAATACACGAATCATAGCGATAAGTCCTCTAAAAGCGAGTATTATCATCTATGTATCACGATGTATTTAGTTTCTTAATCTTAATATGGTAATATTACTTAATGAATAAACCTTATGTTTATTCTTGGTCCAGCAACAATATATTTTCTCAAAATAATATGCGCATGAATGAGAAAATTTCACAATATATATAAGAGTTTCAATATCATTACAAAGTGGAACCAAGTCCCATTTTCTCTACATGATCCTTGAATTTCAGAGGTGGCATGCCTTTAGTCAAAGGATCAGCAATCATCAATTCAGTGCTAATATGTTCAATGATCACTTTCTTTTCCTTTACACGTTCTCTTATGGCTAGATACTTAATGTCGATGTGTTTACTTCGACTTCCACTTTTATTGTTTTTAGCCATAAAGACAGCAGCTGAATTGTCACAGAAAATTCTTAATGGCCTAGAAATAGAATCCATGATTCTAAGCCCAGAAATGAAACTCTTAAGCCATACACCATGTGAAGTAGCCTCAAAGCAGGAAACAAACTCAGCTTCCATGGTAGAAGTAGCAGTCAAGGTCTGCTTAGCGCTTCTCCAAGAAATAGCTCCACCGGCCATCATAAAAATATATCCTGATGTTGATTTACGAGAATCAACACAACCGGCGAAGTCTGAATCTGAGTAACCAATCACATCCAGATTGTCTGTATGTCTATACATAAGCATGTAATCTTTGGTTCCTTGTAGATACCTCATCACTTTCTTTGCAGCTCTCCAGTGGTCCATACCTGGATTACTCTGATATCGACCTAGCATCCCCACAATAAATGCAATATCAGGTCTAGTACAGACCTGAGCATACATAAGGCTTCCTACGACAGAAGCATATGGGATGTTTTTCATTGATTCCCTTTCAAAATTGTTCTTTGGGCATTGGTTCAAATTGAACCTATCACCTTTCACAATGGGAGCAACACTTGGTGAACAATCCTTCATCCGAAATCTTTCTAAAAGTTTATCAATATAGGTTTCTTGTGATAGACCTAAAATGCCTCGAGGTCTATCTCTATAGATCTTAATGCCAATGACATAAGATGCTTCACCCATATCCTTCATGTCAAAAATTTTAGAAAGAAATTGTTTCACCTCATGCAGTAAATCCTTATCATTGGTTGCAAGCAAAATATCATCTACGTATAAAACAAGGAAACATATTTTACTCCCACTAACCTTCTGGTATATGCATTGATCCATGAGATTTTCAACAAATCCGAATGAAGAAATCACTTCATGAAATTTAAAATACCATTGGCGGGAGGCTTGTTTTAAGCCGTATATAGACTTCCTAAGCTTGCAAACCAAGTGCTCACCAACACTAGAGGAGAAACCTTCAGGTTGTTTCATATAAACCTCTTCCTCTAGATCTCCATTAAGAAATGCTGTTTTCACATCCATTTGTTGCAACTCAAGGTCAAAATGAGCAACTAATGCTAAAATAATACGCAGAGAATCTTTCTTAGATACAGGAGAAAATGTCTCCGTATAATCGATTCCCTCTTTTTGAGTAAATCCCTTTGCAACAAGTCTTGCCTTGTATCTCTCAATGTTGCCTAACGAATCTTTCTTAGTTTTAAAGACTCATTTGCAACCAATGGCCTTTGCTTCATTAGGCAACTCTACAAGATCCCAGACTCCATTGCTCATCATGGAATTCATCTCTTCTTTCATAGCATCATGCCACAAATTTGACTTTTTGCAACTCATGGCTTGTGAAAATGTTTCAGGATTATTTTTGGCTCCAATATTATAGTCAGATTCTTGTAGATATACAACATAATCATCAGGAATTGCTGATCTTTTATTTCTAGTAGATCTTCTTAATGTTGTACCAATGGTTCCTTGAGGAACTTGTGGTTCAACTAGTTGTTCAGGAGCTTGTTGTAATTCCTGAACTGCTTGATCTATTAGAATACTATCAACAACTTGTGGAATTTCAATGATTGGTTGTTCAGCACTAGTTTGTACTTGAGGAGTGCTATGAACTATAACCAATCTATCATTTGATGTGGAAGGTTGAGATTCTATATGATCATGTGCGGAAACTATGTTCCTGAAATGATCGCTCCCACTAATCACATCAACCTCAAGAAATTTAGCGTTTCTTGATTCCACAATCCTAGTTGTGTGAGATGGACAATAGAACCTGTAACCTTTGGACTTTTCGGCATATCCAATGAAATACCCACTAACAGTCCTCGGGTCCAGTTTCTTCTCTTGTGGATTATATATCCTAACTTCAGATGGACATCCCCAAACGCGCATATGTCGCAAACTCGGTTTCCAACCTTTCCATAATTCAAATGGTGTCTTTTGGACAGCCTTGGTTGGAACTCGGTTTAATATATACACAGCCGTCTTTAGTGCTTCAGTCCACAAATATTTAGGAAGATTGGAGTTGCTAAGCATACTCCGCACCATGTCTAATAATGTTCGGTTTCTTCTTTCTGCAACACCATTCTGGTCTGGAGAACCAGGCATAGTGTATTGGGCAATAATCCCATGTTCTTGAAGAAACTTAGCAAAAGGACCAGGTGCTTGTCCATTTTCAGTATATCTACCATAATATTCTCCACCCCTATCTGATCTCACAATTTTAATTTGCTTACCACATTGGTTCTCAACTTCAGCCTTAAAGACTTTGAAGGCATCCAATGCTTCATTTTTATTATGAAGCAAATATATATACATATATCGTGAGTAATCATCTATAAAGGAGATGAAGTATTTCTGACCATGTATGTCCATGTCTGGACAACATATATCAGTATGAATTATTTCTAATAAGTCTGAACTCCTATTAGCACCCCTTTTGGACTTATTGGTCTGTTTTCCTTTAATACAGTCCACACAAGTCTTAAAATTAGTAAAATCAAGAGTACTAAGTACCCCATCTTTAACTAATCTTTTAATTCTCTCTATGGAGATATGTCCTAATCTCCGATGCCATAATATAGAGGAGTCCTCATTAATATTACACCTCTTAATGCCAGCGTGAACATGCATTGAACCTTGAGTATTATCATTTTGTAATAAAATACGGTAAAGATCGTCGGACAAAATACCATTCCCAACACAATCAGATTTATATAATAAACGAAATGATGTGTCTTTAAAATTAAAGGAATATCCAAATGGTACGAGTCTGGAAACAGAAATTAAGTTTCGTGAGAAACTTGGTACATAAAAGGTTCTTTCCAATTTTAAAACAAAACCACTACATGTTCCAATTGCTTCCACATGTGAGCCCATCTTATTTCCTGATAAGATGCTTTGCTCACTTCCCACTGGCTTCCTTAGGTTTTGCATACCCTGCAAAGAGTTTGCAATATGGATTGTTGATCCAGAATCAATCCACCAGGTGTTAATATTAACATTGACCATATTAGATTCATAACATACATACGAGGTTGGTTTACCTTTCTTTTCAAGCCATTGTTGGAATTTCGTACATTCCTTCTTCATGTGTCCTTTTCTTTTACAAAAGAAACACCTTGCTTCTTTCTTGATATCAGCTTGGGGTGGTATTTTACCTTTTCCCTGCTGATAAGCTTTTTGATTGGCTTGATGTTTGTCAGTTTTGTTCTTCCCTCGAGTGGTTACCATCAATGCACTCTCACCCAATTCCATTACTAGCCTCTCTTCTTCTTGAACACACATGGTCATTAATTTATTAATTGACCATTTGTCCTTATGTGTATTGTATGAAATTTTAAAAGGGCTATATTGAGGTGGAAGGGTGTTCAGAATATAGTGCACCAGGAAGGATTCTGACATATTAACCTCAAGTTTCTTAAGTTGAGCCGTAATATCTCGCATTTGCATTATATGCTCACGCACACCCTTTATGTTGGTGAGTCTAAGGGATGAAAATTTCATAATAAGGGTACTTGCTAGTGCCTTATCTGAAGTGATGAATTGTTCATCAATAGCTTTTAGCAAGTCTCGGACATTTTCATGCTGGTCAATAGAACCACGTATGCCAGCAGTTATCTTAGTTTTGATAAACATCACGCTGAGCCGATTGGATCGCTCCCATCGCTCATATAACGCGATCTCAGTTAGAGTGCTGGTATCAGTGACTATAGGTGGTTCGTCTTTTCTAATAGCATAATCAATATCCATCCACCCTAAATGGAGGAGAACCCTCTCCTTCCATATCTTATAGTTATCACCACTAAGTTCGGGAATATCACATCGAATATCAGAGAAATTAACAGTTTGAGAAACTGCATAAAATCAAACATGCTTATGTCAAAATTTGAAGCTTAATAGACTAAATTACATGTTTTACCAATGTGAAACATGCCAAAAATATGAATCTCATGACATAAAAATTGCCTGTGGGCTAAATTCTTAATTCAAATAGATTCATATGGTCTTCATGATAAAACTATCAAATTATATTCCAATTCATAATCCCTGTGGGTAAATTATGAAAATAATCTGATATTTTATCCTGATTAATTATATTAAATATAATAAAAGATCCTGTGGGATAACAATTATTATACGAAATATAATCAGTCACAATATGATGTCTAATTACTTATGTGATCCTTATTTTAACTTTATATATAATTTTAATTAATTAAGGATGCTGTGGCTAATTCTTAATTAATTAAGATTATATGGATCACTAGACATTTTAAACATAAAAAATTTGCTCATAAACAAAATTTAATAGAACTAAATACGCATACATAATATGAGCATTTTACCAACTAAAATGTTGAAAATGATATTTCCTCATGATTTTCAACAAAATATATCAACAAGTTTCCAAGAAGAAACCAAAATCAATTCGTTTTCATGGCATAAAAATGAAAACTTTTTCATATCAAGGCAGAGGTCATTCGGCTCTGATACCAAATGTAAGAAATTTTGATGAAGCCAACTTGTGTTTCTAAATCATTGTAATAGAAACACAATAAACTAATGCGGAAACGAAATAGCGTACCTCCAGCCATTGTCGCCAAGAATTTCTGCAGAGGTTTCTTCTTGAACTTTGGTTCTTCTCGGCTCAGAACTCTCACTTTAGATGGTGTAGGAAAGCCTTTCGCTTCAAAGAGATGATTGAGCCAAGGGACCAAAATCCTCATGTATATATAGATGTTCTCCCATCAAGGACATTTATCATCACCAAATCATAACGTTCAAGAATTAATTCAGATTTGTAAGGTTTGGACCATAATGAAGAACTTTAATAATATTAAATATTTAATTTAATAATAACGGTTTCATGTTTAAAGAATAAAAAACTGAAATCATTTAAACCATAATTAATGAAGAAATTCATGATAATCAATTATGAATCTTAATGATAACAGTTATATTATTATTAAATTAGATATTTAATAATAACGGTTACATTGCCATGATACATCGACTGTTTGGTTTTATTATAGCCCACTAGTTGGGGAGCTACTACCCCTTCGGATCATTAATAATGTATTTTGATTGTGCATTCACTCAATCATAAAAAAAAAACCATCTAAGAAAATTCAATACGTCCGATTTTACATACGCATCCATTTGTGATTGAAAAAAATCACTATGTTCAATGCGATCAGAGAATTTTCATCATTCACTCATGAAAAAGAAAAGCATTTGATATGTCGAACATAACTAGAGCATTTTTACTACACACAATGCATCCGCTCACGAAAGGAAAAAAAAAAAAAAACATTTGGATAGAGTGTGTGTTATCTTTGATATTGATATCTACTAATTGATCGGCAAGCTTAAAAATTTTGTCAAAACACAATGACCTTTGCAACTAGCTTCATAAGATCTACCATTCTTTTGGCAGAATTTTCTACGATCGGGCACTTTCAATTATTTATAGAGAAATAGAATTAAGACTAAAGACCAAACTCCTAACACAGACTTGAACTTAACTCCAAAACCTAATCAATTTTTTTTTGTGCACAATCGGTCGAAGAAGGTTCGAATATAAAACCATTTTTGAGTTACTCTCCATCTATGATGATGACATGATGAAGCATATGTTCTTACTGCTCGCTCCCTTGTGACTACTAGACTTCAACGGGGTTGGTGAGTGCTTCCACACATATAAATCCCATCGCAAACATCACTCTCTTCTCTATCGATCCAAATTAGTTCAAATGTTCCTTCTATGTTTCCGCCTCCAACCTCATCTCCTTGTGACATGGAATCTACCAATGGATTCATGCAATAGTTGACCTCCGAGGAAATAGAGGAAGCACGTAGATATTGATTATATGATCTTATATATTATAGATTTGAATAAATTATTATTATCGATTAATAGAGTGAAAGTATAATTATAGTATGATTCCTTAGAAGATAATCTTAATAGGAGAGTCTCTTATAATTATATTTTTTATATCCTTTGCTCTGCCTGTATATAGGTAAGACTTTTTAGGAATCATATAATGATCATAGAGATTTCTTCTCTCACTTCTCGATAGGTTTCTACTCCATTAATTATAGTAGCCTTGAAAATATTAAGAGAGGAGAAGAGTCTAGCTTCTTTCCTATACAGATTCATGATGCATGCAAATCACATTGTATTGCTTTATGATATCCAAGGT